>NW_010139383.1:27150-50531 GCF_000699245.1 Pterocles gutturalis | reverse complement strand
AAACAAAAAACTATTATAAATACCAGGTCACAGAATAAGGTAGAATAACATAGACTTCCAAATACCAACATGTAACAACTCCACCCATAAACACCATAATTACAGGGGAAAAAAAGGCAATATGGCAAAGCTTGTTCTATTAATAGTCATATTCAGTTTCTAGTAATTTTTTTTAGAGCAAATTGAAAACAAATATTACAAAGTCTATGGAACCTAAACATGCATATGTTTTGGAATCGTTTGAAACAAAAATAACTTTAGATTTTGATTTTCTTTTTGTAAAACTATTTTGTCTTTATTATCCACCTCAGAGGGCCAGCTATTTCTGGCAACAACAATTATGTTAAATTTCTAAAGTGCCTGACGTTTGGCTCTTTTAAATATGTAAGTGAAAACTTGTATGTATATAAATGAGCTCAACAAGAAAGAATTAAAAAGCCAGCATGTCCACTGATGAATAATAAATATAAAATCTAAGACTTTTGATTTGTTTAATGTGGGATTCTGTTTTACTAAGATTAGCACAAATTTCAGAAACCCTCTATTTTAGAAGTTTTATCTACTAGTATTCAAGATTATGCATCAGAATTCACAGTGAGTTCTTTAGAACTGCAGTCATCACATCTGATGACATAGCTTGATATTACTGCATGACATTCTGTACAGCTTTATCACAGCTTTTTCATTGAGTGACCAGCTGAAACAAATCACATCTGCTAAACTCCATAAAAGAAAGGGGTTTGTCAGTATTCACCTAAGTGTCGCTTTATTTTCAGAGTTACTTGTGGCTTCTTCCACTTCTGTCTCATGAATGTAATGTCATCAAACAAGAAAAAAAAAGCCAGTCTATTGTCATTATAAAAGATCAATTGTCTCATCTCTCTGTAAATACAGTATTACTCTTTGTGCCTTTAATTGTGGGAATGGCTTAAGGGGTGAGCTGGATATCTAATAATTCCGTCATACACTTCTTGTGTGGTAGTGAAATCTAAATCATCCTCCCCGGGTCTTTGCCTCCTTTCCTGTGCCAGGGCTTCCCCCATTTTGCTTCCCCTGTAAGCCCTTTTAACTCTCCTCTCTGCTGCAAGGTCTGCACCTCGCGCCCTCTCCCTGGCGCAGCAGGTCCCTTGCATGGGCTGCTCCCTGCCCTCCCTGGGTCTGCAGCGCAGGACTACGGAGTGACTGCACCGTCTGTGACCTTTGTCTTTGCGATTGAAAAAAGAGGTCTGTTAATATGACAGATTGGCATTTTCAGTGACTGATTCACTTGGATGCTTTTGATATTTTCCTGGCATTAGTTCATGTTTCTTTTCCTGCTTGACACCCCCCACCCAGCAGGCTCTGTTGATTTTGGTCCATGTGGTGCAGCAGAAGATTAGTCAAGTGAATGCAATAGTGTTTGTACCAATATCATACAGCAATCTACTCTCTTGTCTCCAATTAACAGTGCAGTATTTTAATATATGAAATGTTCATTTTGCAAGTACCATTTTGAGATTTGCTATTTAATTTCAGGAACAACATCATAGTCAAATATATTAAATAACACTCAGCTGAGAGCGTTCCCATTTTATACCTTGATTCCTGAAAGGTTTAGGCTACTCCTTAGTTTCCCTTTTTTTATTTCTAGTAATTTCAGTGTAACTGTATGCAATACATAAAAAACCCCATATATCTTTATCTCATGGGATTAAGGGCAAAGATCTGAATACAGAAATATATTTTTAAAGACTAGGAATTTTAAGTCACTTGCTAATCCTGGGGCATATTAATAAAACCCAGCATTAAAGACTTAATTTAAATTCAAAACTGGGAGACCCATCTTTGTAACTATCTCTATATTCAAAAGGGAGAGAAAGAAACAGCCATTCCTGCAAAGAGCAACCCAGGTCACCTAAGGTAGGCAGAACTCCTAACCCCTCCTTTTATCTTTAAACTGATGTTCCACCTGTGAAGCAGCAACAGCAAGTTTCCAGAGGAGATGGATTAATTAAAGGGACCTGTGGTCTTTTATTCCAGGTGAGTATGGGGAGCAGTGCTGGGATTGCAATGTCAAAGAGGAACACATTTATTTCGAGATCTTTCTCAGAAGCAGCTAATGGATGTTGATAACCATTTGCCACTACACTTACTGGCAATTTGGTGTCTATGTCGACATTGTTTTGAGAATCTCACCCTAGGAGTTTTAAATGGAAAATCTAGCCACTTCTTTTTTTTTTGTGACCAGGGACTCTTGTTTCCTAAATTATTTTTATTACTTCCTCTCACTTCTTGTTTTAGTAATCCTCTTCTCCCTTTTGGAAGTGAAGGAAAACAGTCTAGGCAGACATGAATTTTAGCACCTGGATGAATTAAATCTTTCAGTTCTCTGGGTGCCTTCAGGAAGCTCTTTTTCATTAAAAGTGATTTGCATTCTACAAAACAGTGTTCCCTAGCAGTCTTGAAGCTGATTTGAAACAGAGGGCTGATGGGCAAAAATCAGTGAAATTGCTAAAGAAGAGCTAATAAGGTCAAACAAATCAGTAAATTGGGTTTTAAAGAAATCTTTCTGGGTTAGTTTTCTGTTTGCTCAGGAATTCAGGCAATCCTGTTCTTCATGCAAGTCTTACTTTTTTAATTCATTACATTTATTTTTGCAGAGAAGCAATATTGAAGATTGAATTTAAGCGGCCACTTTAGCCTTTTCCACTGGGTTATGTAATGCAAAGAAATCACTCCATGAAGAGTTTACAGCTTATCCACCTTTTTGTTACAGTGTTACTCTCTGGTGACTCTTTATTGTATGCTTTGTCCTGTTATTAATATTCATGGTTTTATTACAGTACCAGCACTTTATTCAGCAGATCTGATTTATGCAGACATCTCATCTCATTGCAAAACCCTGGGAAGGAGCGAGCAGGAATATGTTTATTTGTTCTCATCTAGAACGCTTAGGTATATTTATGAGTGCAAATATAATTTGGACTATTTTGGGTTAGACTGTCAAAGGTGCTGTCTCTTACTGACAGTACTGAGTAGCTGGAAGAAGCTGAGGGCAGGTTCAGTCATGTCATGTCTAGGTGCTGTTTCAAGCTATGGAGAGAGAGCGCAGGCTACAGAGCAGAGCTCTCTCCTCTGCGAGTCCTGGCTCAGGCTGGAATAACCCAGCTCTGCTTCTTTCACTTATCTATAGCTGTAAGCAAGTCTTTGTTACTTCAGTGGGTTTAACTCCAAAACTCACCGTGCAGGAACAATATTAATTTATAAAGATCTGTCCTATTGGATGTACCTGGCAAGCTTTAAAAATTTTGTCTCGGAATGGCAGCTGTGAGTGTTGACTGATGTGGGATGGCTGGGAAAGAAGAGGAACATTTCAATTCATGGAGAGGGGAAGTAAGTTTATTGCTGGTGTTTTCCGTTATGATGACAGGGACTACTTCAAGCTGATGACAGTTAGAGGCAGCTGGGTTCCGCTTTTGCAAAAAGAAAGCATTGTAGGGAATATAAATATTGCCTGCCCAAAACAAACACGGAGAGGCAGAGGCACGCACGTGCACTCTGCATACATTCAGCCTTTGTGTGTAGTGTGAGTCTATGCCCTACCCTCCAAAAAACCTCTAAGGCCCATTTTGTGTTTAGTGGGCACGATCGCACGAACAAAAATTCTTACGCATGCATGGGGGAGAAGGGAGTGGAGAGAAAAAGGGTGTCAGAAAATCAAAAATGAGCCAAATTCAACTTTTCACAGTTCTATCTAAGAACACTAAGGCTGGCTCTGGCAGTGGGCTAAACTCAATATTTGTACTATTCAAAGTATTTCCTAGGGTAATTACGGAGAAATACAAGGAAATATTGCCTTTAGAGCCAGATATGCTAGAAGGTAATGAGTGCTTCCTTTGAAGCTGGTTTGAGTTTAGGGCCCTCAGCACCTCACAGGATCTGGCCTGTGCTGATATCTTATTCATCCTGAATCACATTGACATGACTATGTATGACGGACGGAGAGACAGAAAGAAAAATCCATGATGTACAGAGACAGCTCCGTTGACTTCAGTGGTATGTCACACATCTGAATCAGGCTGAACGTGTTCTTGAAGCTATAAAGATAGCCTGTATTTAAATGAAACAGATTACTGAAAATCAAGTTGAAAATGGAACAAAAATTATTGTTATAATTAAGAAATAAAATTATTCTTTTGCAAAAATAGAAATTCAGTAATATTTTTCTGCATTTGTTTCTATCAAAGCAAAACAAAATAAAAATAGATTTTGTTGTAGTTGTTTATGATGAAAAAACATTAAATGATTTTTTTCATGCAGCATTTAATGACAGTGAAGACTGAAACAGCTTGGAATTTTATTTACAGAAGACTTCTATTTTCTTTGACACATAATTCTAGGCTGATACAAATGTGTCCTTCTCTGTTCAGCACCCCCGAGAAAGGCATTAAAGCAAGGCAAAATCCCTCCCCTTCTCTTTCAGTAGAAGTATACTACGTGGAAAAGAATTATATAATTTAAAATATGAACAAGTGCTATCAGCTTTCTCTCATGCATACTGCAAGTTTTTCTCTCAGAAATGTACTACATTTTAACATTTTTGCAAACTCAGTTACTCTGTTCTGGCCAGAATATTGGACATCTCATTTGACGAGAAATACATTCATTCTCATGAATATCATGTAAAATTCATTAACGTCTTTATGAAATTGCTGTCGGTGTTAGAACCTGACACAAAGTGAATAACAGTAAATGGAAATCTTGAGATCATTTTTCATCAGGTTTTTGCTGCTGGTATTGAAATGTATATTACTAATATAATTAATAAAATAAAACTTTAAATACAATAATATCAGGAATTTTATTATTACTATTATGTAAGTTTATACAAACACATAGTTTGGATATGTATTGTAATACAAACATTATGTATGTATATTCTTCCTGTAACACTTTTCTATAGAATTTCTCAAACTTTAAAGTTTCTGAAAAGAGTAGCTTTAACACCATTATTCCCATTCTACAGATAGGGAAATTTGGTATTTAGAAAAGGCCTGATCTAGTATTCTCTGCACATCTCAAATTACTATACTTCATGTAGGATTCTGGAAATGATTTAGCATCATGACTAAATTAAACAAATTTAAAACAGCAAAAAGAAATTGGTATCTGTTCCCATAATCTTTTTAGGTAAGTGAATTGAAGAGAAAATTCAGCAGCAGGGTTGGGGACCTTTAATCTACATAATCCTCTTTCCATCAAGAAGCCCCTCACATTCTTGAAATTCTCAAAAGAAACACTTCATTGCTATCACTGGTCAAGCACTTTGTTTTACAAAGATTTTGTTGTACAGCTCTGGCTACCTTATTTGTCTCAGTTCAGAGGGGTTGAAAACTCATCAATTAAATAATTTGAAACACCAAAATAATTTGAGAGTTCTTGATTTTTCAGATGAGTAAATGAGTCACTAAGTATACGTTTGCTGTATCTAAATCAAAATGTCAGAATATACACATACTTACGTAGGATGAACAGCAGTTGACTTAAGACATTACAAGCCAACATTAACTGTGACAGGGCACTGGGAAGAATTGAATAACCACTTACAGGGCCCCAAACATCTGTTGTCATGACCTATTCCTTAGCTCTCAGTGGAGTGCTGGCATAGAGCAGCCTTGTAGTGAATGTAGAGGTGCAGATGGCAACTCAGTGGTTGACCATATCCCAGCTCTTACACTTGAACATCCAGACTCCAAATACTGTGAAAAATTCTTGTGGCAGAAGAGAAGAAGAGCATAGCAGTTGAAAACAGTGAGCAGTTTCTTTTACTTTTCCTGCTTATATTCTGAGCGCACAGTTAGTGCACTGGAGGTTACTCTTCTAGCTCTGAACAACTCCTGTCCTGTGTCAGCAGTGGTGCGCAGTACACACTCAGCAACACCTCAGCGCTGAACAACATGTATTTTTGATACAGCACAGACGGAGAATTCCTTTTCAAAATATCTCCCTTATAGATGAAAAAAAAAGGCGTTGGAAGCCTTCAAAAACAAGTGTGCACCATCTTAATCAGTCAAATCTCACTCCTCGTCCCATACAAAATGCAGTAATTTTGTAACTTCCCATGACACCTTTTAATTCCTTTTTGTTTGGTTCTCTTCCCCACACCCTTTCATCACCGAGTATTGCTAAATAACAAAACTTCATGCAATTTTCTCTCTGTCTTCTTTACTGTCAATGCAGACTGCTTCTTCAAGGCTCTGCAGACAATTGTGTCAACTTTTCAAAGATCTTATTCCTTCCTGCGTGTGCAATGAATTACTCAATGACCCTACACTGTTCCTGGATGTCCAAGGTGCTAGGGAGTGTACAAGGAGAGAAAACTGAGAATCAAAGACCCAGAGATCTGATTGCATCTGAATTAAATCCTCCTTGCCCCTTACAAGCATTTCTCCTGTCCACACATACCTGTTTGGCCTGATCTGAAGAGCCCTGGCCCTGGTTTTCATGTCAGAACTGCCCCTCTTGCTGCAACCACATCCTTGTAACCCAGCTCTGTGTCTAGGTCAGGATTTTCTTATATCTTTTCTGATGTTGTGCCCTGGTTCCTGGGGTAGAAACTAAAGATATCATAACCACTATTAGTTAACCTATTTTATTTTATTTTTCCTTTGGTTGAATTTCCCCCTATTTTCCAAAATAAAATACTTTGTAGTTAAAGATCATCCACTAACATAGATACACCTTTTTCCACCAGTAAACATGATATTCAAACATATTTTGTGAGTCCACCCTGACAACTGAAGCTGCAACAGTCACTTGGTGTGACGCTCTTGTCTTTAAAAAAGGAACAAATAATGTAGTAAGCTTTCATACTGGTATAACTACATGAATAATGCGTGACTCTGGTCACAAGCTCTGATACAGATGTCTGCATTCTGAAATGGAAGACTGTATTGCATTGTGCTCATTAGGACAGGCTCATCCTAAAGAGTGTGTTTGACATTGCAAGCCAGTTAAATCTCCAGTTTTACAAGGTAAGAATGATAAATTTACCATGTCTAGATCTCCACCTGCAGCAAACCCTCTCCTCCAGCTGCACAATGAGAGCCTCACCATTCTTAATGACAGAGTTACAGTGGTAGATCTGGTTGTAAGACTTCAGTGACAGTTGTGCCAATATAACTACCAAAGGAAAATGTCACCTTATCCAACGGAAACTGTTATTTTGCAACAAGGGTGGAATCAGTCCAGTTGATATAAGCAAAAATGGTACTCTTGCAGAAAAAAATGATCAGGCAATATCTGTTAAACACTAGTTTAGGTGCTTGCCTTCAGTTTCTGAACTGATACACCTTTCTTGTGTAAACGTAACCAGGATGACAGTACTGTGACTATAACTGATGGGGACTGTTACTATAACCAATGCGGAAAGTACTGCCCTCCTACTGCGTGTATGAGGAAGGTGAAGTGATGTTCAGGATGCTGTTTATACAGAGGGATGTGCAAAAAGTACTTGGAAAAGAAATACACTGATGTGAGACCCTTTCAGGCACATGAGTACCAGTGTAAGTTAGGAAACAGAAGCAGAGGGTCATGGGCTATGTTTAATAATAAAAAACTTTAAATGACAGACATCAGGTAGTCCATCCCAATAAACCGATTTCTTGTTTACTTCTGGTGGATTCAACTAACATTGGAAGTGAGCTGAAACATTTCCACTGTTTTATATCCTCTTCTGAAAGCCAGTTTAAGAAAAATTTATTAAAATACTAAAGCTAAAACAAAATGAATAGATTCAATGGCTTTCTAACCACACCAGAGTAGAACACCTAACTCATTATTATTATATCCAAAACATTTTAAAAGTACAAGCAAAGAATGCATCTCTGTCATCTGAGTTTAATACAAAATCATGTTCCTCTCCTGTCACACAGAGAATTTGTTATAGATTTTATCTGCAATAAAAGCTATGTCAGTAGTGCCACATAATACATTTGTAAAGGTTAGAGATATTTTAACCCACATCTGTGACCAGAATTTTGATGACAAGCGTATCCTCTGAAGCAGTACTAAGAGAGGAAAACTCTTCTGTAGATATTAATGCAAATCATGTAGAACAATGCCTACACAACATTGCAATAGGGTCATTGTGAATCATGTCCTTGAAATTACAAATATGTGACATAAGTAAAAATATATTATTACAAATTCTGTCAATCTCCTGTCCTTGTCAGGGGTTTCTGCTTTTGCAATCCAGAGAGATTAAACCACTTTATTGCTTAAACTGTCATGAAGACCCACAAAACAGAACAGCAGAATGACTTTAATGACTTTCTTTTTGAAATACACATTCTTACAAACCATGCATAACAAACAGTGAATTCACAGATGTATTGTTTCTGTCCATTTGTATTTCTTCTAAAAAAAATCCATTTATTTCCACCTTGAACTTTGCTAATTAGGGGAAAAATTTAGGGAAGAAAACACCCCATCAATAGCAGTTTTGTTCACATCCAAGGGCTTGAGGGATCAAGTTTTATATTTGAAACTGCCAAGTTTAACATGGAAAAATAAAATTTTTGTATAGAAAGGTGGCGCTTCCTCTTTAGTCAGCCTCTCTACCGGTAAAACTTTCCTGTGGGACTACAGTGTCTTTTCATTGTTCTTGATTCTTTTAGTTGGTTTGAGATGATGAAATTTCTGCAAGAAGTAGCTCAGCAATGTCTTCTTAGGAAAAAAACTACCATAGCTTAAATGAACAGGAGGTCTATAATAGGGGTTCCAGTAAGAAAATGGAATTGATGATTTGAACTTGTTTTACTTAGGTGAAGCAAGAGATGCAAGTAGGACTATTTCCCTGCTCAGGGAAAAAAAAAAAAAAAAAAAGTATCGAAAATAAACTCTTGGGTTATAGGTCTCTGACCATAGCTACTCATACTACTTAAGGCTTATTTTGGCATCTGATCATCTTTATTGGAACTGCAAGACTTGTTTTGGGTAAATGATAACTTAATTAGTGGGCTCCATACAAGGTTTCAGCTTTTACCTTTTCCCCTTAAAACAACAAGTTTCTAGAAAGCATTGGCAAAAGTCTTGTTTTGATTAACCTTTTATCTTCAAGCCTTAGATCAGTACTGGTACATTTTTTTCTCTTTTCATTCATAATCCATTTTAGAAAATACTGTTGATGTCTGCAGCATTGCTGAACCTCCATATTACATTTTGTAATTATCCGTAAGATTTGTGTAGCATAAAGCAAAACTGTTTGCTTTTAGGGGACATCTGCTATAAATAAAATGATACCATAAATTTTCCAAGACAGCCGTCACCTACCTAGTTGTTACAGAGGCAAAAAGTCTTGGCTTCCCAGAGCAGGTTCCTTTTGGGCCTCTTGCCAGAGAGATCAACAGTATTTACTTTTGTGCTTTTTCTAGGCACCCTCCCCCACTTTAATGAAATTAGCATGTAATGCTTTCGACGCCTGCCCATATCGGCTTTCACTCTTTGGGGAAACATGTGCACATCATTAAAACATAGTTCTTCCCTCTCTTTTCAAAAATATTTCCTTAACAAAATTTATGAAATTCAAACTCAGGGAGTTCATTGTGATGCTGTCTTTAATAAAGTGGCATCTGCTAATGGTGGTAAATGTAAACATCTCTTACCGTTTCTGGGAGGAACCCCTGTCTTCACGAGCAGGGAGATCTCAACATGGATAGAACATGGTGCCATCTCTGGAGCCCAATTAGGTATTTGCTCTACACTTAGGAGCATTGTTTAAATCAGTTCATCCTTTGCTTTGCAAAGTGAACGAAATTAAAGGAGTTTTTTATTATATTGTTGCTGCCATGTTTAATATTATATGCTACACTGCGCCACAAGGAAAGCCATGCATAGCTCTTGTTTGCTGGGGAGATTCACAGCACGCTCTTCTCTGTAGTGGTTTGCTCTATCAGCTTGATAAGAGAAGAATGAATTAGGAGTGAACTTATGTCTTGCTCACCTCTGAGAGGCAAGAGTGATGTTCTTGCATTCTTTGAAAAGTTCGTGGGCAGCATCTGTTCAGGTTCTCGGTGTGCCTTTTCTTCATGAGGTTCTCAAATACCCAAACTGTGGTAGGCCTTGGCATTTTTGTAGTGTATTTACCTTCCAGTATGTAAAGAGCAAAGGTGCTTTTCAAGTCAGGCAGGATATGAAGGCTCATTCTCTGGCAAGATAACCTCAAATGGTTTTGCAGCTGGCTGAGACTGAAGTAAGCACTTTTGTTGAATGAGTCAAAGTGATATGTTTGGGGATGAAATAAGGTGCTAGTCACAGGTTTTCGATAAAGCAGCCATGACAAGTGCTCGAAATATGTCTTTTTCTACTAAACTTCTGTAGGGTGAGCTAGTTACACTTCTGAGTTGCTTTTGCTATCAAAATCCCATATTTCTGTTAGATAATGACATTAAAGTAGGTTAGAAACTGTACCAGCAACCCAAGCTGTGAACAATCATGAATCAATTCTCACCCCAAAATGAGTGCAAGAGCATTTATTTTTTTACAGTGAAATTTGGGATTCTTATATAGGCACATGACCAGCACCGCGGGGATGATAAGGAAAACACCAAATATGATGTGACTTGTGGTATCTCAGTGACAGGTGATAACACAAAAATAATAGTGTTCCGTGTGGGACTCCCTTGCTTTTTGTCACTGGAGAAGTATCTCATGCTAGCAATGAACAGGCAACACACCTTTATTCTGTTTTATTTTTTATTCTATAGTACCTTATTTGTACCTCAGTACAAAAGGAGTTGTAAAACTGCATGTTAGAGGTGGATATGACATAAAAAAAGATGCATGCTTAATAGTACCTTCCTAATGAGAGTTTACTCTTTAGGCATGTCTGATATCTGTTTTGTAAGATACAGCTGTCCAGGACACTTGGGGAAAAATAGATAAGATAAAATGAATAAGGTTTAATTAGGCTGCAACTTTATTTACTTATCTCATTTTGGAACTACTGATAAAGAAGTGCAAATGCTAATACTTTATTTAATTATTTTCATTAGTTAAAGCCTGTTATGTGTCCTCTATTCTTCCACAACAGTGTCCTGAATGGGAGGAATTGGGAGGCATGGAGAAATAGAGAAAATTCTAGAGAATTTGGGAATTCCCAAATGCTAGAACCACATTACGAAGCCTTGCACTGTGCAAGGGGTGGAGAGGCTGAAGGTCAAGGACAGCTGTTTACTTTCCATAGGAGACAAAATCTATTTTTGGTCTGTGAAAAACATGCATTTCCCATTGCGTATCAGGTCCCAAGTTCTCTGTATATTTTTGTTTTCCTTTTAGTTTTTCTTCTTTTTCAGATTTATTGCATTCTTTTCTAGTAATGAGATGCTTTTCAATTAAATATTCTAATTTAATGCCTTTTTGTTCAAATAAATTATTTTAAGCATATTCGTTTCAGCCTGAACTATAGACAAAGTTGAAAAAAGCACCATTTAGACTATAAAATGATACTAATTTTGAGACACTGGGAAATTCTTAATTGTGCAAGTTTATAGCCTGGTCTTGGAAGGACCAATTACTTACATGTATACTCAGTGTTCAAACTATTCACAGATTTGTATGCATTTTCTTAGAATACAGAATTTATTTGTGAGACATTTATTAGGGGAAAAAAAAGGAAGAAATATGAAGACAATGAAGAAGCAATTTTTAACTAAATGCTGCAAGTAACCTGTTTCTCAACCAACCTGACCCTTGCAAATCTTGAATATTTACCACCATTCAGATCAGCAGAGATTTTAACAGTACTAGGGTTAGTAAGATTAATGACATGAATGATGGAAAGACATGGTCCTGTTGGAATGGGTCTAGAGGAAGGCCACACAAATGATGAGAGGGATAGCGATGAAGAAAGGCTGAGAGAGTTGGGGTTGTTCAGCCTGGAGAAGAGAAGGCTCTGGGGAGAACATATAGAAGCCTTTCAGTACCTAAAGGGGGCTGCAGGAGAGATGGGGAGGGACTCTTGATCAGGGAGTCTAGTGATAAGACGAGGGGTAATGGTTCTAAGCTGAAAGAGGGTAGAATTAGATTAGATATTAGGAAGAAATTCTTCACTATGAGGGTGGTGAGGCACTGGAACAAGTTGCCCAAAGAAGCTGTGGCTGCCCCATCCCTGGAGGTGAGGATGAGGCTTTGAGCAACCTGGGCTAGTGGAGGGTGTCCCTGCCCATGGCAGAGGGGTTGGAACTAGATGGTCTTTAAAGGTCCCTTCCAACCCAAACTATTCTATGAGTCTATGAATATTTTAAGGCACAACTGAGAATTAAAAATAAATAACAATATTGCTTGTTGCTGACAGTGACTATCCAGCATACAACAGCCCACCTTTACTTCCATGTTTATAAAATATTACTGCCCTTATTTTTAAAATATAATTTCTCCTTTCTGTTTTTGTAGCGAATTTATATCTGTCTTGTCCTGTATATAAAATGCTAGAATATATTTTACATGCAAACTACTGTACACTCAATCTCATCATTACGGTTTCTTTTTTCCTTCAGTTTTTATTTCCTATTGGCATAGGTGCTTTAGGATCAGCAAAATCAAATCTTGTTCTCAGGAGACTTGACCTGCTTTGAGGTGTTATGGCAATAACACATCCAATAAATGACTGTGACATACTAATAAAGAATTTCTTTCAGCTACTTTATGTATTTCACAGACTCTTGTGTTTACAAATGTTATTATTAATTTATGAATTATATTTTGTTTTTATAACAATAAAATGTGTTTTCTTTAACTGATTTTCCATTATGTTACCTCTGAACTTTTAGCACGCTGGAACTGTATTAGTACCTTCAAGAGAACATGAGAAAATTCTGTATCTAACTACTGAATTTCAGGGAGAACTAAGCGTCAGCCATGAGCATCAGACTTATAACATTTTGTTCCACTTTTCTGCATCTCTCTCGCTGTCCCTTCTAGTAACAAACGGGGACAGCCTTAGAAGCAGAGACCACTAGACTGGCTCCTAGAGGGTTCCCCTTTGCAGCATACGTTACGTTACACCTTAGTCACTGTGATGCTGGTGCAGGCTGCAGCTGTGGTACAGATGGTGACGAAAACTTCAAGAATTAGCTCATAAGCATAAATATAAGGAGGCAGATGATGAAAAACCTTACATAATGACTTAGTGACTACAGCTCATTGACTTGTTATTTGTATGTTACATGTGCTTTGACCTTTGCTCACCCACTATCAGACTCATGGTACAAGACTTGAATGGTTCAGCTTAAGGTGATTTATACAGCCTGGTCAATGCTAGCATAAAGAAAACTTGTATATCAATTACTTTCACATAGCCTGTGTTCTGTGTAGTGTGAGAAGTGTTTTTAAGAGTCTTTTTCATTTGTAATGTATTGGTACTTAAACTTTCTCTCTCTGTAATACAGCTCTAATGATAGTATTTAAAAGTGAAGAAACAATCAGAAATGTGGAAAAATTCGTACAACTTAATTTTACATAAATCTAAGTCACAAACTTAAGCCAGTAATAGAATAATAGAAAGGGTTTGGGTTTTTTTCCTATGGGAAAAGGAAAAAAAAAGTTATTTTTGGCTCTGGAGTCCTATACAATAGTCTGGCTCAATGGTTTATGGATAGACAACCTTAAGCCTGTATCTGGTCAAGAAATGAAAAATGATTTGGAATAAATAGTTTTGCTTGCCAGTTTAATTTCTTTCTTACAAAGGATCTGTCCTTCCAAAAGAGTGGTCCCTGGCTGATACAGAAACAGAACGTGGAGTGTATGAACTATAACAAACACTCTGACTAAAAAAATCCATATTAGTTGGCAACTCTATACATAAATAATAAGTTTGAAAATCGTGTTTTTAATAAGACAGGGTGTTTTGTTGATCCCTGCAGTAGGAACATTGTAATAATTCATGCACAATCTGACTAGGGAGAGACTGCTAGACTCCAGGACAAATAGTCATGAGGAAAGTCCCAGCAGCAAGGAAGATGGAGGGTTAGTATATTAAGCAAAAATTTTGGGAGATCTGGGAGATCAAAAGCACATTGTTTAGAAACAGGTCCAAGAAGCTTGAGGCACAAGCAGACATCCTTCCTGCATCCAGCTACAACTCCAGCCTTACAGCTGCAGCTCAGGTAGCGGCAACTTGTTATCGGTCCTTTATTTTCAGCCAAAGTTAACTGAGCTCATGGAGTTTTTAGCTAAGGTTTCAGCAGCCAAAGCATCAGTGATTTTGGATGAAGCGGAGTGGTTACGTAGTCCCTGTTGTAGGGGAAGCAGAGTGAGCTTCCAGCTGGCTGAAAACAGTCTAAGAGCTGCAGCACTTTGACGTTCCAACCAGTTGCAAAGAGAATGTCCGTGCATGTCTTACACTCTGAAAATGAAACTTAGGTAATATTGAGGGTCCAACAGTTTTCAAAATCCCTTGTGATCAGTGGCCTAATAAGCCAAAGAAAAAACACCAAAAAAAAGAGAAAAGAAAACAAAAAACCAAACACTTTTTTTTTTTTTTTTTGTGTGTGTGTCCTACCTGGAACATCTTTGGTTATATACAGATGTGCATTGTGCACATACTTTGGACAGCTATGGTAAATGGAGAATCTTTATAAGCACCATCAGAAACCAAAAGCTAGGTAAGGAGGTGCTTAAGTTCCTGAGCAGTGTTCACTTCCACATGTCAGGAGGTTTACAAGCCATAACCACCACAATGAGTGAGTCATCAGATTCTCTGGAATTAATGTACACCTCCCATCTTGATAACACTATGTCATAACAAATAATGCAAACAACAAATAAAGCAAGACTAGCTTCACCAATAGGAAAAATAAAAGAGAGAGCATGGCTTTTAATTTTAGCAGGGCATTCAACTGAAAAGGGGGAAGCGTTCTAGGTCATACTCCCCACACTTGATTTCAGAGGGTTTTCTGTCAATAGTTGTTGAATATGACATACATTCAAAAGTCCTCCGGTATCTCTTTAAAGAGAAAAAGTCATGCACAGTTCATTCAAGGAATGCAAAGAAATGCTTATGCCTTGGAGTTGTTTTCCTCTTACCTTGAATTTGAAGGGTTTGGTTACAGAGTTCTTTGCTTAGTATTTCCTAAGATATTCCTCATCCATATATTGGCGACCTGATGAATTTTTCCTCTGGCATTTTTTCTGGTGAACTATGAGCACCTTGTGATCTGAAACAGAGGTGCATGACTGTGTGTCATGCCAAGCCTGAGATAATTAGACATATTTCTCAGTTATTCCGAGTTATTCATAGAGATTTTGTGTAAAAAACCAAACAAATAAACAAACAAACAAACGAAAAACCCAAACAAACCACGAAACAGGCTTTTTTTGGCTAGGCATGGCTGGGGAAGCCCAAGTTTTTTGTCAATGTCTAGTGTAAGCTTACTCCTGTTGGCTTAGCTCAAGGCAGCTCTCTTGGTTTAAGTTACCTAACTAATTCCACCTGAATATTGTAGCGAAAAGCTGAACATTTAAATCTTGTATTGAGATCTTGTTCTACATGCCGACACATGGCTCTTAAAATGTGAAGTCCTCTAGATCTTACAGAGGCAGCAAATCTTTACAGCATATGACCTTAGTTCTACTGGATTCCAAGTTTTCCCTCTGCGAAATGAAGTAATATTTTTTTTACTACCTCACTGAGGTGGGTATTAAAGTCCTCCCTTAATGAATGAAATCTTGGCTCTGTCAGAGTCAGTGTTAAAGCTCACATTGACTCCATTATGGCCATATTTTATCTAATATTTAGAATGCCCTTATTGCTGCCCTGCGCAAACTGTGACAAACCTCCAGTGTTCTGCTCGTGCTGTAAAATATAACCTCGTGCAGTCACCTGACGACTCCCTCTGTGTCACTTACTTTTGCCCCCTTCCCTCACATACAGGCATTTAATGTGTCTATAATTTTCTTGATGATTTTCATCCCTTGTTGTAATATTACAACCATGTTTGCTGGCTTCCTGCCTAGTCTCTTGGACTCATCTGACAGTGTGTGCTTTCATTTGTTATTCAGCTGTTTTACTGTCCTCTATGATTTTGTTTCATATGCCTTCCTATATTCTTTAAAACTTTGCCCTTGACCTCTCTCTTCCTTTGGCAGAACTGAAAACCAAAAACTTCTTGGATTAGTGTGGTTTGCATTTCCAGCTGTAGTGTGTCTCATTTGAAAGTTGTTTTTTTTTTGTTTTTTTTTTTTTTTTGCATTTGCATTTGCAATATCTTTATCTGCTCTGAAGCATAATACAGTTTCAATTTATATATTGCTTTTAACATCAAGCAGTCAATTCAAAGTCCTTTATAAAATGGGGAGAGAGGAAGCTAAACCTGAAGAGTCAGTGCAAATAGAAAAGTTTTCAGGCTAGATTTAAATTGAGATAGTATAAGGGCATTATACATATGATCATGTTTCTTTCTTTACTCCCAGTGCTCCCTGCTTGCTTATTTTCTATTAAATATTATACTAAGTGATCTTTACATTCTTCTGCATCTCTTTTGTTGCTGATTGCTGTACATACTTGAGGAAAGTTTTTTTTCTTATAGGCTTTCACGCATACATTTTTGAGACTTTTGTTATGACTTCACCGTTATTTTTAGACATGGGCCAAAATGAAACTTCATCAGATGGTTGCCTGGACATTCAAGTTTAGCATCACGCGTAAATCTCCAGGGCAGCTTCATTCTCTGGCAGAAATTCAGACACTATTCACTCTCAGGAATGTTAATTTACCACAAATTGTACCTCATTTCTTGAAAGTGATTTGCTTATAATAGACAGTCCCTGGAGAATTAGAAGAGACTCTTTTATTTTTACTTTTTAATTTTTTTTACTGAGGTTATCAGACACAACCAGCATTTGCAATTCTGGCTTGAAGCTACTAGAATAATGCAAACTCAGTCTGATTTGTCTAATGTCATGATGAGAGGCATTATTAAAGCTTGACGGGAACAGTGGGTTGTAGAGAACACTTAGATTCTGTAACCCAGAGACTTTCATAGACACGCTGTGTCATTGTAAGACTTTCTCCTCTTGTGATTATCTCTCTGTAATGTAACATGATTAGGCTGGAACTCTCCATGACTCATTTCCCAGAGTATTACATCATTTTGTTACAAGGAATCCTCCTTACTGTCATTCCTGGATCAGGATTATGCAGAAAGGCTGATGAATACTCAGGATTAATCATTACCATAACCACGGATCAAGCTCTGGGAGAGGAAGAAGTAAGAAAACATCCACCACTTATCATTCTAGAGGGATCCGTGAGGCAACTCTTTACACAGAATAAAGTGCAAATGAAAAAAAATAACAGATGGTACCACCACCAGGTTATTATTTCTTTTTGAAAAAATTAACCTCCAAGTTCTCAGCTCCTAGTTTGCCTTTGGTAAGACACTCCAGTGGACTTCTGGCCACAATGACCAATACACATGCACTGAGGAACATGAAAGTCTCTGTGAGAAACTGAAACTGCTCTGTGCTGTGCCTCATCCTGTCATCAGAAACTGCCTGCCAGTCTTCTAGCCTGAAGAAGGTCATCATAATAATGGTGAAGTTGATAGAGGAAAATAAAAGATATTTAAACTAAAACACAAAGATATTTATTCTGCTGTTTTCTGTTACTGTTCTCTTTTGCAGGAAGCATGATGTATCTCCCCAACATGTATCCAGAGACACCTGCTTGTCCCAGATTTGCAATTTGTCATTCAAAGGAAAGATTTTACTTCCTACTTCAACGTAAACTTCTGAGGTATAAAAAGGAAAATAATTTGCTTTAAGATACATCAAAGAATTACCTTAAACCTTTACTGCTTGATTCCATTTGTCTGTGACTAAACAGTTACTGCAATCACCTCACTTTGCATTTATACCATACTTTGCAATGAATGGAAAGCATTACTAGATTCTATTTATCTCAAATTCATTCCTGAAAAGTTCTGTGATTACCTGTCTCCTCTTCTCAATGTATCATTGAAAGCCAGAGTAGAGGACAAAAATACTGATGGAAAGTAAATACAGTTGAATCACTGATCTTGCTGTTAGTAGCATCGATCAACACACGTTTCCAAGAGCTCTGTAAGCCACAGCTTCGCTCACTTTCACTTTAGTAGCCTGTCTCACCACGGTGTATTGCATGTCAAGTTATTTTACATGGAGTACTTCATGGTTTTTGACTCTCTTTCCAACCTAAAGCGGCCTCTCCTGGCATAATTCTTATAGTTCTTTCCAATAAAGTAATATTGATTTCAGGCTTTTTAAATGCTGTAGCTGCACAATTCTCTTCTCTGCTGAGCATGGTTTGGTTCTCTCTTTAAAGAGGCTGGCTCATTCCACTCTTCTTCAAAGGAACTGTTTTTCTTAGCTCTTCTTTTCCTCCTGACAGAGTTGGCTCGTACTCCTCTTCCCCCTGCCAGCGCTACTGGCCTACTTTGTTATGCTCCGACGGAGCCATCCCACCCTACTTGGCTGCAGTTGGCCTGTTCCACTCAGCTCAGATTAAGCTTTCTAACTCTGCTCTTTTTTTTTGCTCTGATACGGTCATTCTCCTGTAATCCTCTGTGCTTTTCTATAATCAGTCTGCTCATCATTTGTGGAAAGCTGTCTTGATAATCAGATTCTCTCCATATGGAATTTAATCCAGGTATTTGCTAATGACTGCTAAGACTAGTGGCTGCTTTTTGCTGGAATGTTTTTGATGGGAAAGCTATCCTGTGTATCTGTCATGTGTTCTGTGAAAAATGTACACTTCCACATTAACGTAAAATGATCTGTGTAAGAGCATATCAGTACAAAGCTGTGAGCAGTCCTTGTCCATGTCTTGGGAGCCTTACAGAAACAGACCCATGTAAATTCCCGTTAAAGGCTTATTACTACAGCAGCACATATTACAGAGGCATAAAGGGATCCCACTGGTGTTACTAAAAACCACCTGACTGAAGCCTTCATAGAGTGTATCAATATTAGCGTACTTGCCCTGGGGGCTGTGCAGAAAACTTTCCAAAATGTGTATAAACTTAGGTTAAGAACATGTCTAATCCCACAGTGTTTACAAATAGCTAATTATTTGGCCCCTTATTTGTATTAAATATGAAAAAAAAATATCCTATCTATTGGCGTGTCCTAGCCACAACGGTTTCAGCCATTTCTGACGAAAAATTTATTACCTTTCTGCTTGTTTGATGTAATCATTGCTCAAAACATGGCAGGTATTTTTTTACCAGTAGTGACAATAATCCAGAAAAAATACTCAATATTTAAGCAAATGAGAAAGTACAGTTAATGAAAGTCCTTTTTGAAAATTTTGGCCTATATTAATCTGTCTTTGTCTATGTATTCATGCCATCGTATTCTTAATTCACCTATTCTGCATTATTAAAAAGTATAAATTCATTACTATGAACATTTGTTCTGACTGAAACATCACCAGTTTTAACCAACATGCCTGTATGAATCAGAGCATGATAAAAAACATTTAGGTTCATAAATCTTTTACTTCTGAATGACTGATGAAAAAGAAAGGGTCTATAAAGCCATGAATACCTTCTCGGTAAATGATGCAAAAAGTTCTATAAAAAATAATTGATAATTTTGAGATCAGTGAAAAAAAAAATATAAATGAAGTCTCTTGTGTGAAATATGGAATGATTTAGGCTATAAAATATATGCTTACCAGCGGGAAACTCAATCAACAGCTTTAAACAAACTATTTATGGATGAAAACAGAACCCAATATAATAGATAAGCAAGTCAGAAATTGTATTTATTTATATTTTTATCCTCTTGTTCATTCTCACTTAAAATAAACTATTACAACATTATACACAGTTAATTACTCCTGCTGGGAACTAAAATATTTAGTTCCAGCGTCTTTTCTCAATGGACTTGCAAGTCCCTATTTAGAAGCTGTGTATATGGTGCGTTGCATATCTTAAAACCATAAAGACCATGTCAGGAGCTCTAAGGAATAATAAAATATTAATTTGATGGCAAAAATTAAGTGGATTAAAGAAAGAAGCTGTTGTTTATCCCATGAGTGGCTTTTAAGACATTGATGTCTGGTTTTGAATGTGTCTATTCTTAGCCAAATGAACCACATGTAATGAGACCTAAGTAACTATCTGACTTCAATCAAGCAGCTCACTTATGGAAAACCACCAATTTTCTCTCTGTCAGGTCCTCAGTATGAGAAAGGACATACCATCTTTCTGGACTCTTCTGATGCTGGTAGCACTGTAAAAAGGCCTGTTTCATCCCTGTGAACTTGCAGAAAAGGCATCTCCTTAAAGAAGAGACAATCTTTACACATAAAAAAATTATATGTAAAGAAGTACACAGAAAGTGTGCATGCCATGTGTGATATCTAATTCACTGAGAAAACAGAAATAGCTTACTGACCATGAACAGGGAAGCAAATAAATTAATTATATGCTTGTTAAAATAAATGAATGGTTCTGATGCTCTGCTGCTTCAAGAGAATTAATTCAATTTACAGTGCCTAAATATCCACCTAAAGTTTAGTAATGGTATACATTGTGTCATCAGGTTTAAATAAGAAATCTGGGGGTGTACTTTGCTTTCAATGACTGACAAAGCTAGTCATAATACGGTCAAAATGTCAATTTACCCAAGGAATATTCCACTATAAATTGGTTTTTAGTTAGCAAAAGGCTACTGACTATGACTTCTAGTAAAATGTAAAAACCATCACAAAACATGGTAATAACTAATTTATTTCAGTATGAAAGAAAAATTTAAAGGAAAAAAAATTACTTCCAGAGCTATTTTTGTTGTGGTTACAGGGAAAAATTGCAATTTCTTTTTTTTTTGTTTTGTTTTGTTTTGTTCTTTTGATTAATAAACATTCAGAGTAAATCAGAGAAAATACAAAAATCTCTGCAAAGGAAATTTTTCAAAAGTATCTCTTGAATATCCAAGGTTCCTGACCGCATCCTGTCTTCTTCCTCCTTCTGTTGACATATTCTTCAAAGCAAAGCAAAATGCTGAATACGTCCTAAGAAAGTGCCAGATAGTCTACAGATTTTAAGCAACATAATGTGGAAGCATTGGCAAAAGGGCAAAAGTGGGAGAAGAGCCAGTAGAGCAGGGAGAGACTGTGGCAGAACAGAGGTGAAGAGAAAAGGGTCTGTTTCCCAGCTCAGAGAGGTACAAAGAGCAGGACTCACCGAACTTAACACAAGACTCTAATTCTTTTGAGATGTTCTGGTGAAATAATTCTTTTTATCCCTTGAAGTTAATGATCAGAAGGACAAAATGAAACCGTGACCCAGGGTCCTTGAAGAAAATAAAAGACAAAAAGGAAAAAAAGGACAAACTTTTGTGTTGTGCAAGCCCCAGGACTCTTGCAATGATAGAACAGCTGGATGTATTTTTTGCTGACTCAAGTCATTGGTATGTATATCTTTGCAGACTTCATAATTCCCACAATTAGTGTTACCATTATTTTTAGAGAGACAGTTGGACTCTGAATGCAGATGTGCTGCATACAGTTGGGTATGCATACACGTCAACTATTTCAACAGAAATGAGGAGAAAAGTAGACAGACTTGGATGTTTTGTTTGGCTTTTATGTTTTAGACACTTTGCTTTGGTGCTATGCATCTGGTATTCACTTTGTCACATAATTATACTAGGTCTCATTTGGTTTAGAAAATCAGGTTTATTTTCTTTTTCAGGAAAGAGATGACAAGTGCTATTTTAATCTTTCCAAGCAGTCTCAATATTAGGTATTCCTCTCACATATCAGGCTGCGAAAGGGGAGGCTACAGCTTTGAGTTACTACATCTGGAATTTTGTCCACTCACAGGTAGATGTGACTGCCAACAGCAAAAGAGGGAGAAGAGTTTGGAGTCAGATACAGCATCACGGGTGTCAGGCTGAAGGGAGGCATTCAGCGGTCTATATCTGCTATGCAAACCACTGAATGTCTCCATCTGACAGCTTTTCAAAATAGCTACACTTGGCACCACTTCTTTGGGCACAATATGTCCTGGATAAGTTATTTAGTTCATATATTCAGCTGTGTACTATTTAACTCTTTGTCTTTTGGAGTTCTGATTTCCTGTTTAACGCATTTTAACATTGTGCCATTGCAGCACAAGGGGAAAAGATCTTTTGGCATTTACCTGGATTGAATTCAGAGCAATTCAAAGGGCTTCTGTGGACTTGCACTGCCTTTAGAGAGCAGAATTAGATCCTCTCAGAGGAATTAACAAACAACTATAATTACCTCCATTAAAAAAAAAATAAAGTGCAAACAGATTTTACTTTCCTTTCTCACCATTTGTTTTTATGTGCCAAAGGACACTCAGCAGAGGACAGTGCACAGCTATTCAAGGAGGCTCACTCAAGCCCGTAAAGTCAACAGTGAGACAAAACGTAGATTTTGAACTGGACCCTCATTAAAATTGCTCAAATGGCAGGATCTTTCCAGATTTTAATTTTCAAATTTTAATCTGGAGCAGTGGCATTAACTGAATGCAATTTGTTCATGAGATGGGTCAATGTGAAGGAAATTAGAGCTAAGGCTTGCATTGTTTAGCAGGCTCGATGCTTATTGAATTAGTAGTTAAAGTTAGTAGGAATTTTCGGTTTAGGGATGTGGAAAACCCTGTCACTATTAGAAGCTGGTGTTTAAAATGAATTTGTAGCAAGTTAGATAGATAGAGCAGCACGCACGATACTAAAAAGCGAGCTGTGAAAGGCACGACAGAAGTTACCTGTGCATTTCTCCTGTATTTTATTTTCTTATGCATTTTTAATGATGGATGTGCAATCTTTTTTTTCACAATGTTTTTTGAAGAACTAGAGGCCACTGAACCTACATTGGATATGAAATTTAGTTTTTGTAGTGTATGAATGTGTGCTTGTGTGTGTATTTACCTTTTTGTACTGAAACATTTTATTTAAATAATCACACTGCAAAATATGTAAGGTTGAGAAATGCTGGAAACTTTTGGATGTTTTAGGATCTTTAAATGTGCTTGTTGGCTACCTGGGCTTTGTAGCAAAAGGCATTCAACTTTCTTCTTTACTTAGACTAATCTAATTAATTTGATTTTTATTCCTTTTATGATCCACAATACACTGTATAGCATACGTTAAACAAAAATATTAACTGTAAATGCATTTGATCAAGCTCATTATTTCCAGAATATTTCTACCCTTTTATTAGGTCACATAGGAAACATTAGACATGTGATTAACATGTATGGCAGACCGTACAACAACATATTTCATTGAGACACATATCAGACTCTACTCTGCCTAATGTGATATTGAATTTTCCTGGATCATGTGTGGACATTTTCTCTTATAAAACATTTTTCAATTTAGAAAGA
>NW_010139383.1:22342-27135 GCF_000699245.1 Pterocles gutturalis | reverse complement strand
AAAACCAGCTACTTTTATTTTGATTTTTTAACTTGTTATTATAAACAGAAAAAATTGAAATAAAACCAGTTAAAATTAGAGTGCCATAACATCATCAGAACTGTATTCCAGGGTTTTTCACAGAAAGCTAATTCTGAAAAAAATTAGAACTGACCTTGCACTGTGTTGACAGAGCTGAATATTCCAGAGGAATATGATTCCAGCTAAATTTCTCTGACTGGGGCTACTAATAATTAATGGAAGTTTTTGAAGTTCCCATCACAGAAGCATATGAGCTGCTGAGAATTTAGAAGGCAGAAAAAGAAATAAAGTATAAACATTTCATCATTCAACATGTGGAACATGGAATTTGATGCTGTTTGTTGGCTGACAAACTCAGTTCTCAGATTTTGAGAAAGTCAGAACTTTGTGGCAGGATTAAGCTGATATGCCTGACTGTGGAGTGATGAGCTTTGACTGACACAGCATGAGTCTGAATGGTGTTCCCATGCACAGCAGAGGAAAAATTGTTAAAATTTCCCTTCTTTCAGAGAATGAAGAGGAGGGAGAGGGCAGTGGAGGAGAAGAAAATACATAGACATAGCATATGTTACACATTCAAAAGAAAAATTGCTTAATGAAGTGCATAAAAGAATCATTAGGGTTTTTTTTTTAATTTAAAATCCACTCATGCGGAGTGAAGCAATATTGTGGCAGCCACTGTGCTAGAGTGGAGGTCAGGCCTTTGCCATCACTATTACTAAATGCTCTGTAGCCCCAACTGCACGAGAGACTCCAGGCAGAAGCTTCACACCGACCCAGCAGTCTGGCTCAGAAGCAAAAACATTTCCCAGAAATTTACAGTCTGGCACTTCCTACTTGTGCATACCAGCCTGCTCAATATCCAGGCTCCCTGCAAGCTACTTTTCGCTTTGGGATTCGCAGTAAGCATATTGAAAGCAATGGAAAAATTCTCATTGATCTTAGGGGTCTTCCAGACAGACCTTCTGTGAGTGCAAATGCTCCAAACACTGAGTCAGAGATGTTAATGTGAGTTTGTCATACAGTGAGGTTGTTACAGAATTGTATACAAACAGTGCTTTAAAGTGTGGAGCAATAACCATTTAGTGAGTGAGATGAAATGGGGACATGGAAGTCACAGCAACATATTTTAGTAATTTGTTTATATGAAAGCAAACAAATCGCTATGAGTTTTAACAATTACCATCAATTTACTAGCAATTATTACCCATTTTTTTCTGTATTGGATTGAGGGATTCAACCTTTTCTATTTATTTACGTGTTCTCTGTTCTTTGTTTTTATGTTATAGCTCTGGGGTAGTTAGCAGAGACACAGATGGCAGAGAACAAAAATTTCCATTGACCTTAACAGCTTTCAGAAGCAGCAGTGAGGAGTGGCACATTGGCTAAAGTGGAGCAGTTGGGAGTCATGTATTGACCCATCAAGAGGAACAGGGGATGAGCTGGATGATTTGGATGCCTTTTTGGTATCCTACAAGGAAAAATCCAACGGACTACAATGTCCAAGTTACCAGTGTTTTTCCTCTTCTTTCTTTCCCCCCCCACACTTAATTGCACTTTACCAAATCTGGATATCAAGGAAAAAAAACAAAAAACAACTCAAATAGTGAAGCTCCAGTTATCAAAGGTTTCCAGTATCCCCAGGGCTTTGTGTATAATGGGGAGCCTGCCCCATGTAACAGACACCTCGATCACTCTTGAACTTCTACCATCCTAAAGCAAACAGAAGCCTAAACCAGAGCCATGTGTATACATAAAAGTCTAAACAGATTATCTTACTCAGAGACAGTGAACCGAACAACAAACAAACAGAAATTAGGATAAAGGAGATCAATAGACAGCAGCACAAGGGGAAAAGTTAGCATCTAAATCTCAGACTGCTGACAACTAGCAGATTCATTGCTCTTTCAAAGGAGAAAATAGCTGGTTCAGCACCTAGAATGAGAATTTAGGCAAGAATGGCATTTACACTCTTGCAGCTCACACAGTAATCCTGCGGGAACAGATTATTACATACTGATGAAAACAAACATAAGCCAAGCCCCGGGATTGTGCTGTGCTACTAACTACTTTTCAAAGAAAATTTAGACTATAAAGATTGCAAATATATCAGGTCCCACATTGCAGTGACAAACACGGTACACAAGCACTAAACCTGGTGGTGTGTTTAGATAGTCCTGACCAACCACACCAGACTCCTGCTATCATGTTTTTAAACATTTTCTGAAAGATAATAGAAATGTGTGTACATCAGAGACAACCAAATATACCAATACTTTTCAAGTAGCAGACATTGCCTTATGTGTCCCCCTTGAGCCTCAAAAAAATATAAAAAATTACTAGGCCCTACATTGCAGCTGTTTTCCTCAATGGTCCTGGTGGCATTAACTTCTAAAACTTTAATTTTCCAGACAGATACCAAGCATACCTGAGATCCCTTATTATGGACTTGATTATCCATGCCTGATTGACATGTTAACCATAGCGTCTTTGTTGTGATGAGGAATTGAACTTAAAAAATAAAGTCATTCTAATTTAGAACTGTACAGATTCACACAATGTGATAATAAAGAGGATACATGATGAAACCTGACAGGACGTTGAGCTTATTGCACAAGTGTGAATAGCTGAAAAGGCAAGAAATAATACAGTTGTCACTGGGCTGTTTCACCTTAACACCGTATAAACAAAAGCACTGTTGTTAATCGGTCCAACTCTTCAGCTGCATTAATCCCAGAGTATTAATGCTAAATGTGAAAACTGTAAACCTCCAGCTTTGCTGGGTACTTAAAGCACATGACTGTGCAGCAGCCTGTTTTGGTCAAGAAATTATTTCAATGTTTGAAATCAGGACATACACTTATAGAATTAAAACTTATACAATGCTTTACATTTTTTGTGCCTTAATGTTGCTCTTTATTTGCTACAATACTCAATTTCTACTACAATGGCAACGAATTTTAGTGGTACACAAAAGGTACAGAATAGACATTGAAACTATATGAGAAATGGCTTAGCAGTAAGCACCCTACTTGTTTTTTCCACAGACATTCTATTATAGAAGAAATGTTAAAACTGCAGCAGCTCTTAAAAAGAAAAACCTGAACACTTCTTAAAGTATATGATCTTAAAAAGTAACTTAGCTTTGAAGAATTGCATTTTCATTCTGGCAATGCTTACTTCAATCTCACCATTTATAAGAATAATTTATCTTTCTGTAATACCTAGCCATGCGCTTCTCTGATATCGAGTGTACAAACAGTCTGGCACACAAATGATACTGAGATGGTCTTTAATATAATGTCAGTGTGCTAGTCACAGCTATTTGTCCTTAATATTAATCAGCTTATATTATTTTTATACAGACACAAAGATATTTTTCACATTTTCACAATAATAAGGCAGTCCATATTTGACTTTACGTTTGGGTTCTGAATTAAGATACAAATGTAACAAGAGGCGCTTAAAAAGCATTCTTGTACCAGTCACACAGGTTTTCTCGTCAACATTTACGAAGTAGAGAACAATATACAATGGGTAAAAGCATCTTACATACAGTTTAGCCCAACCTAAAGGATTTTTTTCCCATCTTAGTCAGGTCCCTTGCATTTCATATTTTTCTACATATTTCTTCATGACTAATTGGGGTAACATAAGCTTGCACTCTGTCAGATATTATTCACTGTCAGCTTTTTCTCCTGAATAAACTGATCTCTTGAAAACTTACTTACATAGCACATAGCAGGAGAAACGGAGGAGAAGCAATCACTGTCCAAAGAGAAGTGGAAAGAGGAGGCTGAATGAAAAATATATAGATATGAATCACACATGCCAGATGCTGAAGTAAAGCCTGTTTATCCCTAATAACTTGGTGAAGTTGAGGAGAAGAGTTTATCCATGTGAATATAGGATTCTTGTAGCATTGGCAAGGTCAGTGATAACGGATGGTGATCAGTTCAGTAAATGCTGGTTGTGCAAGTTAAAGTTGCCTGGGGACTGCTTTAACCTATGCACCCAATTTTTTTCCAAGCCTACAAAACATTTCAGAAATGAAAACACACGTAACATGCCTACGTGGGCCGTGTGTTCTTTGTTTCCTACTTTCCTAAGTAAGGCCTTGTTTTTCCTCTATTTTATATTTTCTTTATGCCCTGGGTTCTTGAAGATGGATGTCTAATTGTAGTTTGAATGACAGATTGGGGGTAGCGCCTTTCATTCACATTGCACAAGCCTCCAGGATCTGCAGGGTGCAAGTAGGGGCAGAAAAGAGCGCTTAGCTTTTAATGGATGGTTAAGAAGGAATGAAAGAAGAAGCAGCTTATCTCAGGGAGCCCTGTGGGCTACATTGTTTTCAAATAGCTTTTAGCTGGACTTCTCTTTCTAAGGTCATATATTGTTCAATTGATTACCTCAAGAAGCATGACAGTTTCAGATACACCCCTTAGATACTATGACTGTAGCCGCAACTCTAAATTGTGTTAAAACCAGTTTGCATTGTACCGATAATGCCAAAACACGCTATTGAGGTCAGTTTATGGTGAAAAGCATTATATTGCTTCTTACAGCAAAGAAAGTGGTTCAGATCTGATCCTCTAATGCACTGCATGTGTCTGGCTCCCAGATAAACAGGCTAAGATTACCGCAGATGCAGGGATTTACAGTGTACCTCGGGACTTTCAGTCCACCCTGAAGAGGTTGTCCACTGCTCCTTTAAGAACATCAACTGTCCAAGACTTTTTAGATTTCTAGACTTGGTATAAGATACATAAAAT
>NW_010139383.1:20382-22331 GCF_000699245.1 Pterocles gutturalis | reverse complement strand
TCGCCTCAGTTATATTTATGCAACACCCACACATGAAATTATTTTACTGGACAAAGTGATGTGTGGCAATCTGAAATATTCCAGCTGTTAAACCAAATACTAACTTGAACTTAAAAGCATTTCTGGTTTAAAAATATGATGTGTTGAGTTAAAAGGGTGGTTAGGAAAGATGATTCCCATAAAGGGAAACTTGCACAGAAGAATCAGTGTTTGAGACAGACCCAGAACATTATTATAGTCAATGGAAAGTCTGGCATAAATACCAGGGAGCTTTCCCCTGTGGTTTCTGAGAAGTAGATTACACTTACCCTTGCCCCCATTAAGCGGGCAGGATGGTCACCTTCCAGACAATATAAACCTTTGAGACTTGTGGGAAGTTTCTGAGCAGATTCCTTAGACTTTTCAAAGAGTGAAGGGAGACAGGGTGCCCATATTACACCTGCCCCTCCCCTCCTTCAGGAAGCGAGGGTCCTCTAGGGTGCAGAGATATCTGATTTTGCAGAGCTGGGATGTATGTGAATGTATGTCCCTATGTCCTTAAGAATGTGTCTGCACATGGAATTCTTAACAACCATATGGACCTTTGATATAGTGTGTATAGTAAACGTTTACCAAGGGCTTGTTTTCTCCTGAGCATATGGAGTCCCCAGAATAGTAATGAAAAAATGTCTCAATAAAATAAGAAATATCAAAATGCTTATTCAAGGCAAAAATGAACAACTTCACATCCCATTCTTTTAGTACCACATCAATTCTCATCTTGCTTGTTTTCCTGTCCAGCATAAATTTTGACTTCGAGAGTTGTTTACTACCCAGCCAATTAAACGAAAGGGTGTGGTCTACCAAGTGGCAAGCTCTCATTCTAGTCCCATCTCCTACAATTACCACTTTCCTTAAAATTGAAAAGCTAAAACCAGGGAACTAAAAGTTACCTGATTCAGAAAATATCATTAACCTTATTTACCTAGACTATAATGGCCCAAATTCCACTGAAGTCAATATAAGGAATCCTACTGATTTTGAGTCAAGTCCAAAATGCATTCAATCATAGTATTTAGGTAATAATCTGAGCTCAATACAACTGCTGTGCTTTCTGAAGTTTGCCCAAACCAGACAAAATTTTTTGCAAAATATTTTGGATAGCCAAGGACTTAATCTGTTTCTGTCAGTAAACATCTCCTTGTCACAAGTTTAGTAACAACTTTTGCAACTGATTTTGAAATTGGTATTAACAAAATTATTGCTCTAACTCACCAAAGGTGTATCCTGAGATTGACTTTTGCCAGGTGGATTAACTGAGTTCATCACAACAAGGATCCTGAAGTTTCAACATGTCTTTCCAGTTTTATTTTTGTCCTCTCTTGTCACTGTTTAATTCCAGGAAATCAAACTTTGGATACCAAAAATATTTACGGTTCATATGTCAGTGATTGTTTTGCAGCAGAGACTATGGCAATATGGAGCAATAAACAAGCTGAACACTAAACTGGAGGCGTTAGCAGTTTATTATACATATTGTTCTTCAACTGAGCATTCAAACACCTGATATACCTGAAAATTAAAATATTTTATATACATAAACATATATATGTGATATGTGTATATATGTATAATGTTTTAGCTTTCTGTGTTGCATATTGCAGGTAGTTTATGTTTTTGTGTTTATACACATACACAAACACACACATGTACACACACCCCCCAAACAGCTTTCCAAATGTCTCCTCCCTTCCTTGAAGCTTTACAAGATGACACACATTTTTTTAAATGACATTTCATTAAAAATATGCTTCCTTGGAAAGTGGTCAAGAATAAAGCCATGCTTCTGCTTGGCAGGAAGAGTGGTACAGCAGGCACTGTGCTGCAGCTAAAGAGCATCACAATCTGCTTTACTACAGCTGCGAGTAGTAGTCACAGGGGCTTCCAAGGATAAATCACTGGGCCTCTTT
>NW_010139383.1:9576-20351 GCF_000699245.1 Pterocles gutturalis | reverse complement strand
CTTTCCTTGACTTTTGATTTCCCATTTCTTTCTTCTCTCCCTCGTTTCAAAGTTTTCAGTCCATGTTCTTTTTCCAAGTGGATAGAAGTGGAGAAATTGGAAATATAATCAGGTTATTAGGAAGACAATCTTTGATTGAACTAGATTTTGCTCAGAAACTTGTTTTCCTAGTGTCTGGTACTGCAGTTAAAGAGGAGATCTCATTAAAAATAAAGTTTGGGTGACTCTCATTTGTTAGGAATAAGACAGCAAAACAACTGACATTCAGTATCTGTTGAGGTCAGTAGATAAACATCACAGTCTTGCTTTTTAAAACACTGATCCATTTTTCTGTTCAAATAAGCTTTACCAGGGCTCCAGTTTTTAGAATATATTTCCCATGATTGAGACTAACTGAAAGCAGGCAGCAGCAGGTTTTTAAAGATGTATCTTAGGCAGCATAGCAACAGTACATTCAGATGTCCCTTATGTTAGCATTTCTGAACAGGTTTGAGAGTTCTATTTCAATTATTTATTCCTCTCAAAATCTAACCTCTCTTTTTATTAAATATTAAAAGGTAAGAAATTTTTGAAAGACACTGTTTGCATTGATAATGGTGGTTCTCTGAATTACTTCTAACTAACTTCCTAATTGAAAGCTGAGTTTGAAAAAAGTGAGTTAAGCATCTTCTGGGAATGGGATTGTAACAGTGTTTTTCAAGGTTACTTTCTCTTCATTAAAAACTTTGTAAAATAATAATGAAGAGGAAACCATCTCATTAAGGAAAGAATAAGATCACTTGTCAATTTTACTGCTCTTCTCATCTAACTTTATGCAGTAGGAGCATAGCAATAGCTTGCATTTCTTAAGAATTCTTTGCCCCATATTCACTGTAAACAGAAAGGAGCCATAATTATACTTCATTTGATCCATATCAAAGCTACTGATCCATGTATCGATTTACATAAAGTAAAGCACATAAAACATTTTTGCTTTTTGCCCTTACTTCACCACCTTCTAAAGAAAGTTTTCCTTTGCAAACTTCATTTGAATAAAAAAAATCTCCCATTGAAATTTGCGATGTTAAACAAACCATACCAGTCATTCAACTTTTTAATTAAGGATTCAGCGTTCCATCCCTTTTCAGACATTAAAATTCAGGTGCAGTCATTAATCTTTCTAAATGAATTCACCTGTGGCTAATACTGATGTATTTTCTATGAGGCTTGTCATGGACTGCATACTGCATGCATAACCACTCTACAGTTAATTACACAAGGGATTATCGTTAGTGTCATAGAGATAAAGCCTTGCTAGAAGCATTACACACATTTTTTGAGCAATGACTTATTTCACTTGTGTTAACAGCTACCTAAGTATTTAGGGACAATAAAAGTTTGTTTATAGTGTGGAAGAGTGAATGGGAAAGTTCAGAGAACTCTCAAAACCAGAAACCATATCCAGAGCAGCTGACCACCTCTTTCTCTTTCTTGTCTTTCCTGCATTGGTTTCACACCTACATCACTAAGCAGCAAGAAAGAACATAATGCAAAGACTATCCTTCCTTTAAGATTCATATGTTAGAGTTCTATGTCAAGTGTTCTTCCCTAAAAAAGATGAATAGCACAGCTTATGAGGACTGTTAATTTATAGCACTACACACCAGTCTGCTGAGGAAGAAAAAAGTTCAAAGGTTGTTAAGGAACAAAGTAATCTCTGAATAGCAAGCTGTGTAATTTACAGGAAAGTTTGTGAAAATATTCATGGTACGGTGCTCCAGCACAAAAAAACTTCAGAGAAAATAAGAGAACAACATATATACTGCATGAGTTTTTAGTACTCTAAGGTTTGAATTTATTAATTAGATATTATCCATTAGAAATGCAATTCTGTTTAAAACTATTGTGTCTTGTAGCAGACGATAAAGTGTTGGTAAAAGATTCGCCATTGTCAGCAAGTCTGGAAAGCATTTCCTATTAGTGGAGCGCATAGGTACTGCTCCTGTTATAACTTGAGCAGACTTGTCTTAGCCATCCAGAGAGATCTAATCAACACAGAGCAAACATGAAACAAACATATGTAGTTAAAAACAAGAACAACTTTGTTTCAAAGATAATGTAGTAGAAAAAAACATTTGATTTTTCAAGCCCATTGCGTCTGTTTTAAATTAACTTCAGTTGATTTACTCCTGATTTACACTATTAGAAAACAATCCCCAAGATGTTCTTAAATTATTGAAGAATTTGAAATTATATACATCAGTGAAAAACACAGAATGAGAAAAAGCATAACATTGTGAAAGACTCAAAACAGACAAAATAATGAAAAAACTTCCTTTAAAAGAGTAACTAATGTAGTAAACACTAAGATTTCATTTTTATTTCCTAATATTTTTAGTGGAGAAGAGGAAAGCTGGAAGGGGAAGACTAAAACTATATGTTATTTTTCTAATTTAAATATTAAATATGTTCCAGTTAAGAATTAATAATTTTTAGCCTGAGTGGCATTGTAGCACAAAAAAAAAAAACCAAAAAGAAACAGTCAGAGGCCTGATGTAATGATTCACTGTGTGAGATTCAGAGTGATTTTTTTTTTTTTTAAATTTCCTATAGTTTTGAACACCTGAGATTCTGAGGGGTAGCGGAACAGAACTACCCACTTCAAAGCTTCTTTTCACACTTTACTTTCCTGTCTGTTAAATCCCTCAGGACTCCCGTCTATAAACAATAGCAGATAATTAGATTTATGCATGTAATTTGATTTAAATTGATTCTAGCAGTTATCCAGTGATGTTGCAGAAGCCGTCAAGCCAGTCAGTGGACACCCATGCACCAGCAACTTCACAAATGTCATGAAACAATGATCTCTTTCTACATATGGCTTTATAGGTGCCAAAAAAAAAAAAAAAAAAAAGTAGATTAAGGCACTTTATTTATGTGAGAAACTTGAATTTAATTAAGTCCAGAGTTTTCCTCGTGCATCCCTCCATGATCTATCTAGTTTGTTCTGTTCTTCATTGTTACCGTATCAAAATTACATGGAAGAAGTTCAGATAACAGCAGCAAATCTGTTATAAATTCACCAAATATTTGGATTTTGGGGTAGGAGTCTCATCTGGGATAGCTTTACAGAAAGTGTCTGTGTGATGCGTTAGAGTGAAGAAGGCACGGTTCTTAATAGGGTGGAAGAGCTCCTAGTGAATATTAATTTGGGAAGTAACCTATTTTCTTGCCCTACATCAATGATAACCACTAAAATATACTAAATTACTGCTCTGTTTCCATGTCATCAGACCTTTTTCCTATTAAAAAAATAGATGTCTAAAGTACCCTTCTACCAAAAATATTGTGCACATGAAGTTTTCATTAAAAATTAATGGAATATTCCTAAACTACAGATTCATCATTGCAAGAAAATAGGGACTTTCTCAAAGTACCTTTTTTTCAATTTTTCATGGTTTTTTTCCTTTTTCTGTTCTTTTCTACCCAAATAGTTACATTTATTATGGCAACCTTTCTTCTCAATCTTGAAAGTTTTTATAGAAAACCAATTACCTTGTCAATGTTCTTTGCCTCTAGAAATTTGAATTCACCCATCAGGTCAGAGAAATAATTTTTTATTCAAAGATAAGTCCAAAGGGTAGGGAGCAATTCTGACTATATAAGATATATTGTTCTCTTGCCCCTTTTGATTTAATATGATAATAGTCACCACCAAAATATAGTGAAAACAAGAAACTCTCAGCACAAGCAAAACCCTCAAACCATGAATTTTTCTTTGTTTTCTGTCTGCTTTCTTGGTTTAGGAAAAAAAAAAGCAAACTATGCTTTAGTGAAAAGTAAAGAAACTTCAGGCATTTATAATGCTTTACCTTTACTCTTTTTGTTCTGGGGCAAGGTGTCCAGAACAGCTACATTCCTTACATTACCCTGTGGTAGAAAGAACAGTAAGATGTTGTATTTTATTATGTAGGAATATCTTAGGCATGCTGCAGGAAATAAATAGTGCTGTCACAATCTCTTATTTATTTAATTTTGAGAATGAATTTGGTACTAATGAGGTTCAGGGGCTGATAGCAAAGTCTAGAGTCAGGCACAGCATGGGCAGGTGCTCTGAGAGCTTCTTCAAACAGCTCTGTCAGCAAGTGCACTTTAATCCTACTTTGCAATATCCCTGCTTGCCATCAAAGTGCCAGTTCCTGCCAGGTGCTGTGTGCCCTCAGCTCTCACCAATGACAACAGCAGAAGAACTTCACATGGCGAGCTCGGTGTTTGGCAGAATCAGGGATTTAAACTCTAGCATGGAGCTTGAAATTAAACCAAAAATGAACTTTGTCAAATACAGACATTTGTCCTAAGGATAAAGACATTGGCTCTGGAAAATCTTTCATTAGTGGTACAATCAGTATTGAGATCTAGATTCTCCAGAGGTCAGCTCACTGCATTTAACAGTTATGATATTTTCTACAATATAGATACATAAATGATGTAAAATTAAATATTAGAACAATTATCAACCATATGATAATTAGCCATATCATGTTTCTCGATAAAGCAGAGAAGCCTAAAGGTTTGTCTGAACATACAAAAGTAATGGACTCAGATTCTGTTAGAGTGTAAAAATGGAACATTTACATGTGTGCGTACATTACACAGGCCAAAAATGACGTGAGTCTGGACACTGAGTTACCCATACACAGGCTTGCACTTCTGTCTTAGAATCTTTTTTGAAAGAAATCATCTGAATCTCATGCTTCAAACAGCCAAAAAGTCTCTTCAAGCTTTCAGATTCAGCCTGAGGGATTCATTTTCTTTTAAATACCTTTTTAGCTTTGGTAATGGCCTTCTAGCCCCAATCTTGATTAGTGCCCGGCTTTCCAAGCTCCTACTGTGTTCAGCTTCTGCTCTGCCATAATTTTACACTTCTAGGGCTGAAGGTCCTCAAACCCTCACAGGTTGTGCACACCCACTGACGAAAATTATGCTCTGGGACCTGCAGATAGGGTAGCCTGGTTTCCTACAGAGCAGTTGATTGGGATGACCAAGAAAACATGAATCCTGACTGAAGCATCTCCCAGGTCTGGACATGTCTAAATCTCTTCTCTTTATGGATTCTCTGGTGCTTAATATGGGCTCCATGTGATTTTTCCCTCCAAGGAGTTGCTAATAGACCCTCTTTTCTAACTGGTCTCTTACCATGACAAGACCTGTATTAACTGATTATTTCTGTCCATAATTTGTGCAAACCTGTGTCAGTTTCAATCAAATTTGTTCAGAAAGGTTTCAAAAAGACGTGTTGTATAACTGCACTAAACTCGTTTCACTCAGAAACAAGACCAAAAAGTGAGCTGTTTAGTTAGGACCTTGCATTATAAGATGTACCAAGACCTCACGGAACTGCAGTAACTTGAGCAAAAAGGAATAAAACTGGAGTTAAGTGTGGGAGCATAGAAAACCGTATACTGCCTTATACTTTTTTGATCAAATAATGGACAACGAAGGTGTTTGGGGAAAAAACTAAAATATTCAATACAACTAGGCGTGGCATGCTAGGTCAGAGGCAAATTACAAACCTCTAAAAACTGTATTCAGAGTTGTGTAAATGATTATACAATGCATGTAAAGGATGAATTCTTAAAAAAAAAAAAAAAGGTAGCTCAGAGAAACATCCCCAGAGACGCATAGTTCCATCCGCACTCTGATGATAACAAGTAGAAATAATGTAGCCTGTCTGTGTTCCTATAATGCGTGAGAGTGGATTCATCATGTTAGCTAGTACTTAATTTCTATTTTTGGTGTAAACATACAGGTATACAGTCTAGTCGTGTTACTCAACACATGCATTTGTATGCATTAACACAACCATAATGAAGCTTTCATGTGGACTACACAAAGAAGGCATATGCTTATGTCTTAGTCTCACTTGCCAGAATATGAGTCTCATTATAGCTAGGTCGCTAACGTACTGATAAGAGAAAGCCTAACTCCATTACAAAGCACTAAATTACTAGTAAGGTTAATATAACTCCTGTGATGCAGATCTTTGACCATTTTAATAGCTAGATTATTACTCCATTACTCTTCCTAAACTCTAGTTAAATTTGGTTCCCATAATTCGTTCATGTTAGCTATCATTTACATAATTAATCTATCGGTGTAAATATGCAGATTTCTAAAATACACTTTTTGTGATTCAATAGTACAACGATTGTTCAACCGACAATGTTATGCTTAAACTAGACTGGCAGCACTTTGCAAAGGCTTCTTTTGCATTTCTGGACATATGCTCCATTTCAAGTCATGAGCAGGCTGGTTACTGGCCTGATACAACAACCATGAAAGGCTTCATTTCTCTCATTTATTGGTTCAGCAACATGCCTTGTAGAGTATATTTGCAAGATGTCATATTCTAACAAGCATATAAAGAGGGCATGGAGTCAGAAGCAAATTTCACAAAAGACAAGTTCCTTTTTATCTGTGGGCTCTAAAGCTAAAAGCCCAGCAGGATCCATCCCAGTTTACAAAAGCTCTTCCTCCTTGCATGCAGGGTGTGCTTAGATATACCCACATCATCCTTACCAAATGTCTTTTTCTGGCTGCTCAGTTCATATTTGTCACCAGTATACAAAAATGTAAAGTCTAAAGAAAGCATGAGCAGCTTTGCATCACTAATCTTGTTACTGTAATGGCTATAAAAGTATGCCATATAAAAGTAGCATATAAGCCAGTCCACACATACATACCAGACACAGCATGTGCCCCAGTGAGCCACAGATGTTCTCTGGCTCCCTGAGACAACGACAAAACCCAGCCATTTTAATGCTACTCCTCACATCCAACCACAAGTGACAAATACCTCTCCTAGCCCAGATGAAAGGGCTGCGACAGTTCTTTCTACCTTAAAGACAGATGAAGCACTTTGATGGGAATAAAAAGTTCACCAACCTCTCAAATCCAATTAAATATTTTTATCTTTAGAGTCTTTGGGAAGAAAAGAAGAGGGATTCCTTTCCCTCTCTTCCCCTTTCAAGCTTCCCACTTGTCATTTATCCCCTCTTTAATTTGGCATATAAAACCCCCAAGACTTCAACCCTAAGTCTCTTGAGACCAAGATTACATCACTACTGTTATGGCATGTTATACACTAATCATAACCATTACCACTTACAAGTTCACAGCTTCATTCAATTAACTGCCTGACATGGATTTTGCAGTTAATTCATAGTGAAGGTCACCAGTGGTCAGAATGGCAGGTGCGTTCTGCTACCTCTCTGAATGCCAATTACAAGTCTTAAGCAAGTACAGGGGAATGCTGAGTTTCAACAAGTTAATAAAAAGGCTTAAAACTTAAGACATATTTTTATAGGCGTGTCTAATGGTCTGTAAAATAATATAGCATAATTAGCATATTCAAATGACAGACACATCATTTAAAACTCTAATTTACAATGAAAGGCAGAAAAAAGATTATTTTACTTTATCTTTTCAAGAGAAAAGAAAAAGATGAGTTTATACAACTATATTAGAAGCCGTCTAGTGCCACGCCTAGACCTATCACAAAACTTTACATGCTGTTATTAAGAATTCAAAGGTACATTGTAGTAGCAAGTTACACGTACTTCTTGATCTACTGTTAAACTTAGGCCTGCTTGCTTTATTGCTGAAAGACAGACGTTGTCAAAACGTATCATGGTAGAAATGTGCTGGTATAAAAATACGATCTGGCTTTCAATTTTGCTGAATTTCCAGAATGAATTCCTAGAATGGTTGTACCAGAATGTTTGCAAGTAGGCAATCATATAAATAAAGAATGACTTGAGAAGAAAGATACAACAGGCATGGTGCTTCTCAGGTAGAGCTGTTTCCAGCTGCAGCTGGCTCAACCATTTGTGAAGGAATCTGGATCAGCCACACCTGGATGTGTCAGGACGAACCCAGCCATCCAGCGGGTAGAAATCAGTCACCAAATACAAATCTCTCCCTTGGGTATTCCTGGGAAGGATATCCTGAGCTCTACTGTGTTGGCAGTTCATTTGTTTTAAAACAGGAGCCACATAGTAAAACACTGGACAAACACCTCCATTTTTGTTCAACCCTACTTTCACAGTCTAAACCGAGCTATAAAACAAGCTTTCTCTAATTCAGTGAGTCTAAACTTCCCAACATGGCACCAATGTAACTATATAGTATGATAATAATATTATGTATATGAAAATATACTCTATATCACAGCTACACACACACACAAGGCAGCAGAGTAGAATTAGATTAGGAAGTCCCAGTATAGAAATTTAGATACCCTGTTTTAAAAAGTTATTAGAGGTTTAAAATTATGAAGGAATTCACCTAACTGAGGGGGGAAAATCCCCACAGCCTTATATTACAATTCTAGTAAAATTTCCTACCAATGTTAGCAAGCTGCAAGCTTACCTAGTGCTAATATATAAAATTAATTTCATGCTTGTCTACTCTCGTAAAATCACTGACAGAATGCTTCACTTTTTAAGGTTAAATTGGGGATTCATATACACTCAACATTATTTTAAGCTAACTAATATTTGGGTTATATAGCTGCCCAATTAATTGAAATAATAAAGCATAAACCAAGAAAAGGTTCCTGCTAGAAAAGCAAAAACTTGTCAACAGACGCCAATGTTTTTTTTTGTCTCTATTCCCTTGCTGACCAACACTTGATGTGTTGACTCATACAGATGGAAGATGACAGTGAGAAATATGCATATTCTCTCTATATATTATACAGACTGATAAATACAAAAGAACTGAGAAAGATGCCATAGGTATAACATTAGGAATATGGAAGTCCCATCAATAACTGAAGTAGAACATCTACTTCAGTAACTATTCAAATATTGTATTAAAAATTCATAAGCCCCAAGACAGTTTCCTCAGCAGTGGAAGAATGCTGGATCCACTGGTACCTTGTGCCAAACCACACAGAGGAATATTTTGTGTTCTGACAAAATTTGAACAACAAAGCAAGCCACACCCAGGGAAGAAAATGAGATGAAAATATTTTTGTGCTCAAGAATGAGCAATCTTTCTTAATTCTCCAACTATGGCTAAAAACAAAACAACCCCCCCAAACTAGAGGATTATGAAGTAGAACTAATGAACAGGAAGCTGCACAAATGCAAGGGAGATACAAGAAAACAATAACTTAGGAAACTTGAATAGTTAAAATTAGCAAGTCTGCCTGCCCCAGGCTATTCCAGCAGGACAGAGATGTTGGCATATCAGATGATATGGTCTTCCTCTGATTAAACTTGCGTGTAGTTCACTGGGTCTGTAGTTCGTATGTCTGTTAAGGACATGTGAGTGCTGAGCAGGATCTACCTGGATCTGCTGCAGTGATCAGAGTTCCATGGGGCTGCTGGGGCCCCTCCGACATTCCTTCTCTCCACTGCTGAAATCACCCCAAGGGATCACACTTGCTTTCCATCTCACTTTTGGTTTCCTCATTCCTGTGAGCTTCACCACAACTGTTCCTCCTCTTTCTCTCTTAACAATCCATACATCAAGTCTATGGTTATTTCAAAGAGACATCAGTGACACTCCAGACCCCCTCTCAGTTCTCACTATAAAACACAGAAGACACAAAAAAACCCTCTTCCATTGCCTTTTTCTTTTCTCACTATTTCCTTTCTACAATCGCTGAAGACTTTGATGGAGCTTTTGATGACCCCTCTCTCCCAGAAACATTGTACAATCATTTCCAAACATGAATACAAACATCATGATCACTCCAGGGTTACCTAGAGTGATGTTTTAACAAAAATGTCACAAATACTTCATATCCATCATACAAATGAGTTCTGGCATCTTCAGGCAGCTCTCTGTGCTCTCCAGCACATTTTTTTTAGAGGACTTCCCCACCTTAGGGCCTCTTGCCTGTCTGACCTGCTCCTCTCTCCACATACCATCAAGGCCAACAGTAATCTCACTGTTCTTTTGAAGACATCTAGTTATGAGATTTACCTTTGGTACTCTCAGTGTGTCAACTACATCCATGTACCAGCCAAAATAAACTGGGTTATGCCCAGTGCCACCCCAAGCACCAGGCAGCCCAGCTGGCTTGATACAAGGAGCAGCACGGACTATGTAATGCTCAGTGAACAGGGAAACATCTTTACTCCTTCTCTCAGGCACCTTAGCTCCCCACAGAGCCTGAGCACTTTTGAAAGAACACACTGTTAAGCTGAGGCTCTCCACCTAATATTAACTGCAGTGAGTGAATGTCCAGGGACTGATCTGTGTGCAAGGGTCACCTTCAGGGGAATCTCTCTGTAGAACAAAGCCTGTGCTAATGCTTCTCTTTGCACCTTCAGCCAGTGAAGATCAGAGAATGGACTACAGTTTACCATAATTGAAGAAACAGTTTTCCTTTTATAACCCTGTTAAACAGCCCTTGTAGTAAGGGGCTGATTTATCTTAACTCTGTTTTTTCTTTAAATCACAGTTGTCCTGTTGCAGTATATTCTAGGTGAAATCAAGCAATGTAACACTAGCCAGTGCTCTCCCCCACAACACAGTAAGACAGGGACGTTCAATATGAAGTGATAAAAATTATATAAAAGAGAAACTCCTTTTGCCTTAGATCAGTTACTTGCCATTAGTTCAGTCAACAAATGTCTAGCATAAAATTTATGGCAATAATTTAAATAGTTATCATATATATGTTATACTCTGCCATGGTTTTTTTTGCACTGTATTTTCTATTTACAGTGAGGAATAACTAGACACCTTTCTATATTTTAAAACAATTTTGGAAGGAATCA
>NW_010139383.1:1371-9501 GCF_000699245.1 Pterocles gutturalis | reverse complement strand
AAAAAAAAAAAAAAAAGAAAAAAAGAATGCTACATAATTAAATCTACTTTTCTTGGGAGGTGAATGAAATATCTCACTGAGTCAGCCCACATGTATTCAGCCACCCTACCCACCATCAGGATACTTTTTTTCTGATCCTTGCAGTACCTGCCCCACTCCAGGGAAAAATCTTTCACCTTTGAGGTTCTTTAGACAGTAACTTCTCATGGGATATTATCTCACTGTTTAACTATGGGGGATGAACCAATGCAGTGAAACAGTGGTGGGACTGTGTGCTCTGCTTGGAACTGCCTGCCCTTTCTCCTTAAAATAAGCACATAAAACATCTAGATGGCTTCCAGGCTATAAAACAAAAGGCCACTAAAAAGAGGCAACAAAACTGTAAGACAGAAAACACTTCAGATAAAGAAATCTCAGACATGCCACAAGGGAAAGACTAAATAAGAAAAGACAGGAAACCAATCTTTTCCCTGTCAGGCTGTCCTCATGGGACAAATCCTTCTCTCTTTCAGTGGCTTTAAATGTTGCCCAAACTCTCCACAGTATTCAGTGAGTCCCTAGAAAAATCTCTCCCTTACTATTACCTCATAGACTTCCCCATGTATCTTCTCCCTGCTCCTCACACAGTAGCTTCCCTGGTTGCTCTAGGAGAGCCCCCTCTGCACATGCATGGCTGTGTTTAGGGAAGGAGCCTTCACTGTCTCTCCTCCCATCCCTTGCAGGACCTTTCTCTTAGCTCCAAGCACACCTCACACAAAACATAATATGCAATACATATACACTAACCTGGCCCATACTCAGTTGACTTAATATGATCACTGACCCTAGTCACTCTAATTTCCTTTGTCAGTCATTTTAATTTCCATAGCAGATATGTGGCATATGGTCCCAACTAGTGGCTAATTACTAATTGCCAGACAGAACAAAAGGTATTAATGTTTGGTTAATTGTTAATTGCTTTTGACCAATTCATTCAAAATAGTTGTTTTTGTTCTCATTGTCTTTCAAAACTGTTCTATCAGAATGTATTTCAAAATTGTGACACTTATCTCTTCAATTGTGAAGGTTCCTGGTAAGAGTTTCTTGCTCCTTTAGGGTTAATTTCCCTAACTGAGGGAAATTTCTTTGGTCTTAAGAAACAGTAAGGACTATATTGTGAACTTAAAGTAACTCTATGAGGATTCATAGGCACATACAATTGCAAAAGAATTATTTAAGCCTTTAATGTGTGGTTTATTTTGTTTTGTTTTGTTTTGTTTTCCTCAACAAAGGGATATTTAGAGGTTGCAACAATAAGGTGTTCCTAAAAGATGTCCACATTCTTCATAAATATTTGTAAATCATGCAGTTATGGATATGATATGACCAAAAACTTATAAAAAAAGGAAAAATAATATTTTGGTTCTAATGAGCTTCCCTCATCCCTTTTGATTGAGGCAATTTGTAGAATTGGATATATGGCTGATAAATAACCAAAATAATACATTTTGTTAAAATATCTTTTCTGCATGTCCCCTGACCTGTGCTCATTTTCCCTGACAGATGGCTGTTGCTGGAGCCTGCCACACAGCCAAGCAAGGGGCAAGTCTTTCCTCCACCTCAGGATTCTCGTTAAAACTGCAGAAAGTCATTTACTCCCTCCGCTTCAGTTCCCCATCTATAAATTGAAAAGAATACTATTTCCAGGACTATGATAAAGAAAATACTTTCCATTACAGACTAGGAAGTGCTTAGGTGTAAAGGTGCTGATATAAGTACCTTAGATAAGTATCTGGGATACAATACAGGCAGATAACAAATAGCTTAATCCAGCTCCTTATCAAGCTAGTCAGCAACTTTTGCAGGAGCAGGTTGTTGGACACAGGAGAAACCACTTGAGGCTCAGAGTGGAATCTATTAGAGAGGTCTGAACTCTACATTAAGGACTGCTCAAAATAGTGAAGTGCTATTAGTCCCAATTTAGAGATGAGGCATCTGTGGTAAGAAATTTCAGGAGTGCTTCTTCTGCTACCTCTGCCTTTCCCAAAGGCCAGAGTGCATAGCTTTGCAGCCCAGTTCATACAGCAACGAAAGCAGCACAGTCATCAGCTATGTGTGGTTCCTGTGATTTCTGTGCTGCCCTGCAGTGTGTTCAGAGTTGGCATAAATTAAATGCTGATAAATTCAAACAAATGACAGAGTGCAGTTTTGCACAAATCCAGCATTATGTTTGAATGGAAGCTCTAAGCGTGTAAAAAAAGTGAGGATCAGGCATCTAGAATATACTCTACAACAGCTATGAAATTTCAGCATCATGTTTTTTTCATGCATTCAAATGGGATCTGTCTCCCTATGCCTACTCTACATCATCTGACTGGACTGCCTGCTGGGAAGCAACAGTACCGTGGCAGCTCTCAGTGAGAGATCACTCAGTCACACCGTTTACAGCTATAGAGACTGTAAATCTCTTAGGGAGACTATAAAAGGGTGACCGTAAAAAAATATGCTGATTGTTTGTTAGATTTGTTTTTAAAGTACAATGTTCATTCCTATTTAGTAAGCATTTCACTACAGCATCCAGGGTATTATAACTAATCTCCCTTCAGAAAAGAAAGTTGCTTCTTGTGGGAAGGGTGCATTTTTCAGGGGTTTCCCTCTGCTGTTCTCTTTTTTTCCCAAAATCCTGAACTGAAACATAACTGCCTTTAGTTTTTAAGTCCACCCTGTTATTACTAACCTGATTGTGTCTGTCTATAGTAAATCAAATTTTACAAGTATGTTTTGCATCTTTTTTTGGTTTGAAGTCCTTAGTATTTTGCTGACCATACTGCATTTTGCAGACCATGTTGCATTTTAATGCCTTCACTGTATATGTAATTAGGTCAGTTGTTTACTCCTAAAAGTTATTTCAAGGCCCAAACCAGACTAAACTGAGAAACTGTATTAGTCTTCTCCGGTTTTGTGTCTGAAGTACACCAGAATTCAGAGAAGAGAAAGTAAATGAAAAACGTGTTAACTAACAAGAGATCAGACAGCTGCAAAAACAATGCTTTATAATCTCCCATTTAACATGCACAGATCTTTCAATTTCACAGACAAAATTTCCTAGATTCTCTTAAATAGGAGCTAAGAATTGTGCAGAAATGACTTAAAATGAGTGAAAATCATATATCACTGTTTGAGCTGCCACTAGCCAAGTAGCATTTTGCTAATGACTTCTACTTTGAGACTACAAATCAGACTTGTTTGAGTAGCTAAATTGCTCCTGCTCTTATCCATCATGAGCAGACAGCAAAGTAACCTGGAAGATATTGCTTCTGGGTGGGAAGGAGGAGGAGAACTAAGTAATTTCTTCAGTGGATGAAGAAACTCTTGAAAAATTCTTCCAACTTATTGCAGAGGAAATTATTTTGAGATTTAGGGAACTTTGACCAGTCCCAGAAGCTTTTATCTAACAACACGAGTGGAACACATTTCACGGATACTCTAGTGTGACATTCAGGTCTCCAGCTTAAAGACTTCTTCAAAGATTCTCTGTGCATATACAGACAAAAAAATGCCATTGTATATATACAGATTATTATTATTATTATTAAACCTTTACACAACCATTGCAAATTCCATCAGTTCAGAAGAAATAGCAAACAGGCAAAATGTTCTTCAGTTAGTGGTAAAATCAGATTTGAAATGAAAAACTACATTGAATTACTACTTTTTCTGATCCATTTGTTGCTTTTTTCAACTGATGTCAACAAAATAGGATTTGCCTATGTCATAGCTAAGCCAACTTGTCTTTGGTCAAACTGCAAATTTTTGTTTATGAACTTGCTGACTCAGGTATTTCCAAAACTTTGAGGCTTTTCTGCATGTTTAGGATATCCATAGCATGCTAAGTACAGCTTTGTAAATTCTCTTTTGGGAAGCAGCAGAAACACAGTATCTTATTTTTTTCTATAGTTAAGAAAAGTGCTATGACAGTATTTCCTATTCTCTGTTTCTACAAGGAATCACAGAAAAGCATTAACCTTTTTGAACTGAGGAAACCTTTCATTTTTTTTCCCACAATTATTAATTACATTTTTCCTTTGATAGTAATCTTTTATTAATATATAAATTTCAATAGGGTTTTAGCTCATGTTTCTATCAAATAATTAACACATACTTATTTTCAAAAGGAGGTATTTAATTTACAAGAGGCTTATTAAGAATTATGTTTTTCCTCATTAGATATAATTGAGGGATATGACATTTTGTTCAAGAGAAACTTTTTAGTCTTAATTAGTCAAACAATGCAATGTTTCAAGCTTCCGCTGAAATTTAGTGTGACATTACCTGTAATTCTTATAAACTAAAAATAGGTAGGAAAACAGTAAGAAGAAAACTGGAAAAATTATCACATACAACATTTTTACCTTCTGAAAACTGAAGTTTCATAGCCTGAAACTGAGACTGCGGTCTTGCAAGCATTTACGCATATGCTTAATTTTAAAGCTACATTGCTAAACTGTTTATAGGATCAGGACTCAGTGTAAAACATATTTAACCCAACTGATGACAAGAGAATTGTGTCAAATATAATTGAGATCAGAACTGGTGTTCCAGATTTGTGATTTATATGTGTTAGTGAATGTAAAACATGAGACCTTAAGTCTCCTGAAAGGATGATTAATGTTTTTGAAACGTTCCCATGAAGCCATATTCCAAACGTGTGCAAAATGTGCAGTTTCTCTCACTTTTGACACCAAGCCAGAGAAAACTCATTGGTTTTGATGGTGTTTCACTTTGCAATTTTAAGTTTGCTTGAATGCAAAACCTCATAGTCAAATTTGAGGGTGGAAGTGGGTGTGAGCCCACACAGGTTGAAACCTAGCTGTCTGCTTGCACAAAGCCAGAAAGTTATGCAAAGTCCTAATGCAAACTAAAAGCAGGTATGCATGAATATGTATGCATATGCAGCTACACCAGAGCGAAAAATCATAAATGCCTTTGTCAGTTCATGTCTGATTTCGGTGTAGTTCCTGATTTCAAGACATGTAACAAACCTGTGTGACTTACACCTCCTGGAACTTTTCTCTTTCCTCCCCTGTATTGCAAGTGTTAACAAGGCAATTGGAGTTGAACACTCTGAACACTACACTTTGAATACTCAGCAAGTCAGGAAGGTCTCAAAGGTTGTACCATGTAAAAGTCAAGTAATTAAACACTGATTACTTACTGTAAAAAAAAAAAAAAAAAAGGAAAAGAGAAAGAGCATCTGAGGGAAAGGTTGGATTCAGAAGGTCTAATTTAACACAGAAGATTTCAGTGGAAATACAGCCTTTAACTACATTCTGCTTGACTTCATCCAAAAGAAAGGGATGAGAGAAAAGATTAGAAGAGCTATTCAGTTCTTTCTTTCAGCAGTAGTGCTTTGGGAAGTGACAACAGCTACTGGTAATTCTTTCTACAATCTTTTCCCCAAAACAGCATTTAGAATCCTCTTCAAAATTTGGCTCTGGATCTATGGCTTCATTATTTTCACAAAAGAGAAAGCCACCTTCCTTCTGTGCTCTTGGCTACAGATTAAATGTTTCAGTTCCCTAGAAACATCTCATTTAAAAAACGCTGTTGCAAACCCAGGAACTCTGGTCTACCTGATGCTATTGCCTCCTCACATGTTAGAAAAATCCTGCCTTTACCCTGCATGCCCACTCAAGCTTCTCTCCTCAGTGCCATCAAAAGCCCAATCATGTTTTTGTGGCTGGCTTGTCTCTGCAGCATCCCAAGGGAAAGGAAAGGCCACTACCTCCACAGGCTACTAAACTGTTTTCCTTGCTACAAGCCATCACTCCCCTGCCTCTGCTCCTCCTGCCACCTCTGGCACAATGGCTCTTTTCATAGCATGGGCATGATTAAGAATTAACCATTAAAATCTGTTGTGTGTCATCACAACATCAGAGAGTTGGTCTTGTAAAACATTGCATTGGGTTTCTTTTACCACAAAGCCACCAAGAAAAGAAGATTATTCTCTGTAGAAAATTACCCGCTCTGAGCTTCTCAAACACTTACACATTAATATGGTTTATTGGGGACAGCAGAATGAAGGCCTCATTCACAACACTCAGCAATTTGATTACTTACATCAATTGTTGTGATGGGGGAAAAAAAAGTGCATAATTTTTTTTTGGCACTGAGTATTGGCTGAGTTTATTCACACCTACTGAAATACAAACAGGCTTATGTTTACATTAGGTACTTTGGGGAAAACATCCTGCAGCCAGAACTCTGGAGCGCTTCAGGAATTTTAAATACAGCTGTGATATTATACTCTAACTAAATAGGCTTTTCTATTCACTCTTCTCTTTGCAATCACATTTCACATATGCATTGTACTCTCTGAAGGTTAAAATCCAGGGAGAAAATGCAGTCTTTAACAAATTGATGCTCATTTCCCCCCACCCTTCATATCATTAAATTTCATCCTTTCCCAGGGTTCACTGTCGATGTAATTATAAGGCACTCAGGAGGTGAATGTTAGTTGGGGAACATAAGAATTCATATTTTGAATTGTGTTGTATTTTGACAACTTAAATTAAACTGTTTTCATTCCCATTAAAGGAAATTCTGACTCCTTATGTAGAAGAGCTACTGAAAGAGCACCTCTGTCAGAAAGTGATGGTATGGAGGTCAAGGTAGCGAGGAATATGTGAGAGATGTAGAAGGAGAATCACATTGCAAAGATTTAAGGCTGAGATTCGAGGCAACACAGTCCCTGCATCAGGTAATTGTATTCTCTTACCATCGTCTCATCTCTGTCTCATCCCCATCTGTTCCCCTTTACCTGATTCTGCTTTTCTGTTTGAATGGAACGAACTTCAGCTTACAGAGGGTTTGTACAGCACAGTTTAAAGCCACCCAGCAAAAAGCACCACACAGACTCTTGCTGTCTTCTCCCCTCTGGTTGGATGGGGAGGAGAATTGAAGAAAAAAAAAAAAAAGGGTAAAAACCTTATGCGTTGAGGCAAGGACAGGGAGGGTTCACTCACCACTTATGGTCACAGCCAAGAAACAGACTTGACTTGGGGAAAACACAAAAACAATTTGATTTTGTTAACAATCGAAACCAGAGCAAGATAATGAGAAAAAGAACTACATCTTTAAGAGGCACCTCTCCCCCACCACTCCCTTTTCTACCTTCTTCCCCCTGGTGGCACAGGGGTCAGGGAATGGAGGCTGTGGTCCATCCACCATGGGTTGTCTTTGCTGCTCCTTCCTCTTCAGGGGAGGGTTCCTCACAGCCTTCCCCAGTTCCAGCATGGGGTCCCTCTCAAACGACTCCAACGTGAGTCCTCCCCCAGGGTCGCAGTTTTCCACTAACTGCTCTGGCGTGGGTCTCTTCCACAGATTCATGGCCTCCTTCAGGTGCAGCCACCTCCTCCAGCATGGGGTCATCCATGGGCTTCAGGCTGGTATCTGCTCCACCGTTAAATCTCCATGAGCTACAGGCGAGCTCTGCTCTCCATGGCCTGCACAGGGACAAATGTGCATCACCACAGTCTTCACCATGGGCTGGAGGGGAATTTCTACTCTGGCACCTCGTCCCTCTCCTTTTTTCACTGCCCTTCATGTCTGCATAGTTGTCTCTCTCATGTCCCGCTCCTCTCTCTGCTGCAGGTCCTTTATCTGGCTCCTGAGAAACTCCCAGCTCTCGGGCAGGTCAGCTGGGCCAAGACTTGGCAGCAGAGGCTGGGGCTGCGGTGGCAGCGGATCGGGTTGCAGAAGAGGCTGGGCAGGCAGCTGAGCAGGCAGGTGGGCAGGCAGCTGGGTGGACAATCCAGGCCGGGCCCTGCTTGGGGCCACACCCCTGCTCCATGCACTGTGCCCTCTCCTCAACGTGTCATTCACAGAGGCACTGACTGGCTCGGCCTTGGCCAGGGCAGGTCCAGCCTGGAGCCGGGGGAACTTCCAGCAGCTTCTCACAGGAGCCATCACAGTGGCCCCTCCCTCACTACCAGACAAACCCACCACACAAAACTACAACAGCCTGCTGACTTGTTTACGCAGATTTTTGATATTATTTTATTTTCAAGAAGTTAAAAGATTTTGTAATCATAGAATCATAGAATCATTAAGGTTGGAAAAGACCTCAAGGATCATCAAGTCCAACCGTCA
>NW_010139383.1:0-1232 GCF_000699245.1 Pterocles gutturalis | reverse complement strand
TATCCAGCCTAAACCTCCCCTGGTGCAACTTGAGGCTGTTTCCTCTTGTCATATCACTCGTTACTTTAGAGAAGAGGCCAGCACCCACCTCACTACACCCTCCCTTCAGGTAGTTGTAGAGAGTGATAAGGTCTCCTCTCAGCCTCCTCTTCTCTAGACTAAACAACCCCAGTTCCCTCAGCCACTCCTCATAAGACCTGTGCTCCAGACCCTTCACCAGCTTTGTTGCCCTTCTCTGGACCTGCTCCAGCACCTCAATGTCCTTCTTGTGGTGAGGGGCCAAAAACTGAACACAGGATTCAAGGTGCGGCCTCACCAGTGTTGAGTCCAGGGGCACAATCACTTCCCTAGTCCTGCTGGCCACACTATTGCTGATGCAGGCCAGGATGCTGTTGGCCTTCTTGGCCACCTGGGCACACTGCTGGCTCATGTTCAGCCGGCTGTCGACCAGCACCCCTAGGTCCCTCTCTGCTGGGCATATAATCATATAAGCCAATGTACTAGGTGAGCTTTTCACAGTCTGTGGAGGCTTTTTTGTTAAGTGTAGAAGAATTATCAGCATATTACTGAGACTTGACTGGTATGTACTGGACTCAAGTGGTCAATATGCTATTGAGGAAAGAATTAAGATCTTTTCAGTCTGGACAGAAACCGGTGAGAAAAATCACCATGTTTGATTAGTCAGATTGAAAGGAGGAGTGACATGTTTAACTGCACATAAGGAACAATTAGCCAGAGCAGCAGAGAAAATTAAGACTGGTATGTATTTTAATTTCTACTCTGAATATTTTAAAATTTAAATATACAGCTTTAATCAGTGTGGCAGTTTCAATCTGACTATACTTTTTATCTGTTTTAAATTACTTCCCAAATTGATCAGTCTTTTGAGTGGATAGAGGGGATGTATACCAGGGAAGAGAATAGATACCTCCTCCACTTCAGTTAAGTCCATTTCTATAGAGAAAAAACACTAAAGCACTTCCTTAATTCCTCTCGTCTAAAGGTTCTCATTAGCTCTTCAAACTTAATCCAGGCTCTGACACTGACTTAAAATTTCAACCTCAGTTTCCAAAGTGTTTTGAAGATTAGATAATATCTGTAAATCACTTTACTTCAAAGGTGATATAAGGAACCTTACTGTAGGTCTATTTCACTAACACACATTACTGAAATTAATGAAAGCATTAGAATGGCATCAAGATAAGTTTATACATATATATATATGTATATAT
>NW_010139382.1:0-1471 GCF_000699245.1 Pterocles gutturalis | reverse complement strand
GTCATTCTATGATTCTATGATTCTGTGATGGGGTGCAATGCCCACAATGGGATATGATGCCTGTGCCAGGGCGCAATGCCTATGATGGATGCAATGTCCATGATGGAGTGCAATGCCTGTGATGGGGTGCAGTGCCCCCAGTGTGATGCAATGCAGCACCCATGATGGGGTGCAATGCCCATGCCGGGGTGCAATGCCCGTAATGGGGTGCAATGCCCCCAGTGAGCTGTGATGCCCATGCTGGGGTGCCATGGCTGCAATGGGATGTGATGCCCACGCCAGGGTGCAGTGCCCACAACAGGGTGTGACACCCACGCCAGGGTGGGATGCTCGCCCTGCCCCTGCACAGCCATGCTGCTGCCAGGATACTGAACCCCAGGTGCCACTTCCCAGGATGCACAAAGGGTCCTGCCTGTCTCCACACTCCCCAAACGCAGCCTTTTGGGACTCTTTTTAGCTATAAAACCCTTTGGGACCCAACCAGCCACCGCTGCCAGGGCTCAGCCAGGGTTTCGGCACAGCCACAGTCACCCCTGCCCACCAGCTGCTCACGGTGCCAGTGCACAGGGGACACCCTTTCCTCCAGGAGGGCTCTGCCCCTGGAGCACCCCCTGAGATGTCACCATGGCCCCACACTTCCGATGGGTGTGAAGCACACCCCTACGCCAGCGGAATGTAGGTCAGGACAGGAACGCCGCAGGCAGGGTGCAGCACCAGCTCTGGAGCATCAAACTAACCTCCATTCTGCAAAGAGATGGGTTATCTTTAGTCCTTCCTACCCAGAAGGGTTTTAAGTGCCAACCACAAAAAAACATTGCTGGTGAGCCCACAACAAGGGGGAAGGAGAGAGATTTATTCCCAAACACAGTCTCACCACCGGCACTGACGGCATCCTTCCAGCTTCCCTGTCCCTGGTGGGTTCCATCGGTCCTGCCCCATGGCTCTGCCCCATGCCCATCCCTGTGCCCCATGGCAGCGTGATGGAGAGCAGGTATCAGATGCTGTCCTCTGCCTGTGTGGGAAGCGAGGGGGCAAACAGGGGTCCCAGCAGCCCAGTTCCAAGCCCTGAGACCTGTGCTGGGCAGCTGTGGTTCCTCTGCTCATTTCACAGCTGCTCTAAAAGCAGAGTTGGACTCAGGACACCTCTTACACAGGCACAGCATCGGGATTAACGGCTCCCTGCCAGCCTGGGGAAATCAAAGCGCCAGCAGCAATGTGGGAAACTCCCCCAAGGTCCCCTCTCCCTGCTGACATCCAACATGCACCGGTGCACCCTGCATTTCAGCAGCCCACGGCTGGGGAGGGAGACACAGGCTGACTTCATCACTCTGCGGAAATGCCCTGATCGGAACCACGGCATTTCCCGGGCTCTTTCCTCATCCCGGCTCCGTGCACGGTGCTGAGGGGGTGCTGCGCTGCCCCTTCTCGCTCACAGTGACGGGGGCCGGGGCCCGCGTGTGCCGGGATCCCA
>NW_010139381.1:0-1913 GCF_000699245.1 Pterocles gutturalis | reverse complement strand
CTTTCTTCCCAAATCCACAGAGCGCTGTACGGTTACCTTGCAGATAAACCTGGCTAAATAAATAGATGTTTATGCTCCCTGTATTAAAGCGATTAGATCCCGGTTTTTGACAGTGTTGAGCCAATATAACCTGAGTAATTGCATGAGTAACTCATGTTTCCCCTAAAGGGAAACTGTTCTTGTGTAAATATATTTATTAATAATTAAAAGTGTTTTTGAGGTCTTGCGCACACAGCCCCTCTCCCCCACAGAGATGTCTGAAAGGCTTTATCTGGAAACCCGCGCAGGAGTCAAACGGGAAGGGATTTTGGCAGGGGGGTGGTGGTCTATGGTGAGAGGCATGTGGTTTAATTTTGAACTTTTATTTTCTTCCTGAACAAAAAATAATGGTGAGATCTGTGCATGAGAGATTCAAAAGCCTCTACTACTCCATTAGGACCATTACCCTGAAATACTCACTAGAGCTTCTAACAGCCCAGATAATAGGGGTGGGAAATAATTTCTGGAAAGTATTGCCCTCAAAGCATCTTACCAGAGGATTGTTTCCTAACAACAACAACAACAACAATAAAATCTTTGTCAAATAATCCTTCAAAACCACAAATATTTTGGCTTTAATTGTATCAGTGTAGATAACTGTACAGCATAGGAAATGGGAGTCAGAGCTCCTGGGGGATTTTTTCTGACAAAGCCAGTACTGGATACCTTTGGGTAAGTCACACATTTTTCTATGTTCTTTGGCCTAATTTTTTTTTTTTTTAAACTGACTGTAATCTGGAGCCTAATTTGATATGCCTTAAAAGGCTGATTTCACATGGAAGATGCTCTACTATCAGGATAAGCAGCCATAAGAAATCCTAAAATAGGCAGATTAAGGGCTTGGGATCATGGGGGTTTATTTCTATGCAATTAAAGACATGATCACATTTAAAAATTGCTAACTTGTAGTTTAAAAAAAACCCAGCAACTGGGAGTCCCACATTTAAAAACAGTTAATAACTCTGTTAATTAAGGATATGATTAGCAGAGACAATGAGTTAGATAGCACGAAAGCACAGCATTTAATTCAATGTACATTTTCGGTGGGCATGGCGTGGTCAAGGCAGTTATGAATTAATTAGTGCTCTGAAGAGGGTGAGGAGGACAGGAAGGGGGCGAGGGAAATTGGCAGGTGTAGAAATGAGATTAGACAACAACAGAGGATTTTTCTCTCCTGAACAGAAGTCATGCAGAATCCTCATCAGCCTTGCTAACATGTTTTGTATAAACGAAAATACGTGCCACGAGAACGAGCAGGGCAGTAAGGCACAGCTTGGGGACAGGGAGAGGGAGGACAGCTTTCCAGGGCTCGCCTGCGGAGCACTTCCAGGCGGTTACAACCAAATACCAGCCTCGACTTCCCACCCTTCCTTTAAATGCTGCCAGCTATTTGTGGATGGCGAGGTGCCCCCATGCTCAACCTTTCCAAGGGGACCTGTGCCAGTACAGGGGTGTCCTGTTGCAGCTGCACGGTGAAACCGAACCCGTGAGCCTCCCCTCTTCCTTCCTGCACCCTGTGGGTGCTCCAGGTAGGGCTCTGCTCTTACTGAAAAGGCTTCAGACATGGATGCTGTGCCCGCATCCTACTGCTGCTCCCCTGGGCTGTCATCTCTGCCGTCTCTTTGGCTTGAAGTGTCGACGCAGGCTGCAAGCGCCATGACCAGGGTATGTGCCATGCGCCGGAGCCCACCCATGCCCCCTTTTGCACGGGATGTGCTGCCCAAGGATCGGGTCCCTCCCGGGTGTGCTGAGCCCACGGCTGTGCCCTGTGTCATGATGGTGTGGCAGGAGGCAAGCGTGGGTCTGGGCAGCCACTCGGGGCTCTTTCACCGAGAGGGCAGTGACAGCAGCTACGTGGGCAAACCCAACGGCTG
>NW_010139380.1:9378-13178 GCF_000699245.1 Pterocles gutturalis | reverse complement strand
ACTATAATAGAATTATTATAGTATCATAATATCTAAAATATAATAATATTACTATACTAATATTTTCTTAATAGTAATAAACTTTCAGAACAGCTGCAATTTAATTTTCTGAGCAGGTCCTTCTAGAAGCACTTTTTAATAAAACTGGCATATTACTTCCTATTTGTGTAATTCTTCTAACGAAGACAGTACTTCACTGGCTCGCATTGAAGCTCCAGTGTCCCCAAAATTAGTTTATAGTCAAACTTGTTTTGGTAAAAGGAACAGTGCTTTGTACTCCAGTAAAACACTGCGTGGGTGGAGCACAGTGAAATCCTGTATTTCACAATATTTTAACTCAAAACCCAGCTGCAGTGAAAACTGCAGCTTGTGGCGCTAAAAAAAGCTGTAACCACAACGAAGTGTGACAATGTTGAAGGTTAAACCAAAAACACTTACAGTTCACCCTGCCAACAATTCAGAGCTGCCGATGATTATCGAACCCCCAAACTTCACACCCTCCCACTTCCAACATGAAAAGTCAAGTCGGACACATGAAAATAAAAAGCTTAGCGAAGTACGGTAGTTGTGATTTCTAGTTTTTGCTGGGGAAGTTAGCTTAAAGCTACTATTGCAAAGCATCTAAGCTGGCTATATATACACAGGTAGCCTGAAGTTAAACTATTTACACTGTTTGGCTGCAATCAGTCTCAAGGATGTTAAGTTCCAATTAAGCACAATGTCCTGAATAAAAACAAGACACCACAGCTCTCACCGTGTTCTAGATTTCTGTAACAGGACCTGGAAGCCAAAGGACTCCGTGCAAGATGCTCAAGCAACAGCGGAGAATTCCTGTTGCAGAGAGGTTACCACCTAGACAAGAAACATGCACAAAAGGAAGGTGGAAAGACAGAGACGATGCTCTACTATCAATTCTCAGAGTTTAAAGGTGCAAGAGTTCAGGCATTTGACATTGTTCTTGAAGCTCAGTGCATCCAAGCTGCTAAAAGGCAACTCAAAAATAATTTTTAGTTTCAGGTGTTTGCATCAACTATCTGATTTTTGATTACTTGGCTTTGGCAGCCCTATGAAAACTTTATTTTATTTAACAAAACAGCCTCATCAAAAAAAAAAACAAATTCACTTTTCATTTGTACTTTGGACATCAGTAGTTTGACTGGCAGAAGAGAAGAGGGATGAAGCCACATTCCTTACGTACCACAGGCATTCCACATTAAGATGTTTGAGCAGGCACTGGTCAGATTTTGAGGAAGAGCAGAACAGAAGCAGGATAAATCAGAAAGGCACTGGATTAAGAAACAGGAGTAGGCTAAAGTCACACAAGAACTGACAAAAGCATTTAAATGAAATCCATGCAAACATTCTGAATGCAGATAAGTTCCCTTGTCTAAGCGATGGCTGAAACAGTAATGGCAGGAGAGAATACTGAACGGTATTAACAGAAGTAAAAAAAAAAAATAAATTACTTTTACGCAGACCGAGATGGCCTCGCACACAGGCAGCACTGCATCTGCCGTGTCGTTGTACACTGCTTGGAAGTGCACACCAAAAAAAGGTGACAGTGAAGTTTATTACAACATTCAAGGCAAAGCAAGTAATATCAACATAACCGAAAGAACATATACAGAAATCCACAGAAAGGAGGCTACAGAATTAGGTCACCCAACCGATTCAAGTTCCAACCTGCTCATAAAGGTAATGGAGTCTTTCACCCAGACAAGTCGCTCTTATATGTTTCACGGGCAAAAGTAAACATCTGAGCTGCAGGATGTAATTTGATGGTGGAAGAGGAAAGAATTGTTTTAATAAAGTTGATCTGGAGTAGAAGCCTGGATCATTAAACATGCACAGATCCAGAACCTCCACAATAGAACCAATTTTAACATCTACACTATACCTTTCCAGCCACAACACACAGGACACTTGTGCTATTTCTTTGGGTTGCTTAGAATGGTTCCTAACTTTCAACAGAAAAATAAACACAGCAATGAATAAAAAGAACAACCATCATGAGAATTAAAACTTTTATTAGTGTATTCACATATTAGGCAAATGCAACACGCATGAAGCTTATTTCTTAGGTTCACAAGTTCTACCAATACATTAGTCTACTGGTAAAACTAGCACAAACTGGTAACTGCTTTGCCAATTTTTTTTTTTTTAAAGGTGTCTGGCCCACGTTTTCAAGGCTTGATTTTTGGTATTGCTTCTATGCCCTAGTCATTATGGCATAAAAATATCCACCACTATCATCAATTCAGTCAACTGATTAAAAGCTGTAACACTGGCCACATTTTTGTTCTCAAAAGCTAAGTTATCACTAGCTGTACTTACAAAGTACAGTACTAGTGTAATGGATGAAACAATGGGAAAAAACAGACAAAGGCAATCCTGCTACTGCCACAATAACAAAAGAATGACAGACAGCTAGATCACAAGATTGTTAGTAAGATGTATATCTTTTTCAAGTCAGAATAACCCTTCTATACAGTTTCCCAACCCTTCCCCAACCCAGACTTATTTGTAGAATATATTTCAGAATATTTTTAATATGGTGCAGCTGTAGTTGTCCTGGTTTCAGCTGAGACAGTTAATTTTCTTCAGACTAGTTAGTAAGAGGCTATGTTTTGGATTTGTGCTGAGGAGAAGCTGATCACACACTGATGGGCAGAGCTGCTCCCAGGACAGTCAAGGACTTTCCAGCTTCTCTGCTGGGCCCGTGTCTGCAGGGGCAGGAGGAGCTGGGAGGGAGCACAGCCCCAGTGACCAGCCCAGGATTCCACCTCAGGGTTAGGACTGAGACCCAAACTGGCCGATGGTCTGTTCCATCCCATGCCCGGCATGGCCAGGAGAGAGGTGAGGCTCTGGCCGGAAGGGCTCTCTCCTGCTCCGGGTTGTCTCTCTCTAGGTTGCCCCTCTCTCAGGATCATCTTGGTCTCTTGGACACTCAGGCTCTTATCTCCATTCTGGGAGTTTTGGGACTCTCTCTGCTCCAGGATCATTAGCTGGGAACGGTTTGAGCCTTGGTCATGGGGTGGTGAGCAGTGTCACTGTGTGTCACTCATTTGTATGTATTACTATTATTATCGTCATTTCCAATATTCTTGTAGTTTAGTTATGAAATTGTTCTTATCTCAACCCACAAGTCTCTTTTCCCTTCACCCCTTTAATTCTCTCCCCCACCCCCAGGAGAGGGCAAGAGAGAGGCTGAGCAAGCGGTTGTTGTGCTGTTTGGCTGCCAGTCGGGGGTGTAAAACTACAACAGTAGTGTCCAAGGGTTCACAATAACATGCACTGTCATGAAGAACCTAGAAGAGTCCTCCTTCGCTGGTCATACCTCAGCAACCACTATCCTAGAGGTTTTGCAGAAGCAACTACTTTTAATAACAAGGCCCGTTATGACATAATGAATGCGTATGATCTCGTATGTAAAGTAAGCTATACAAAGCCACTCAGATCAGAAATTTAAATTGTTACTGAAATATGTTAAGAAGCTGCATCTATTTAAAACCTATAAGAAAGAGTCTAGTTTACCCTGGGAAAGGATTTTTTTCAAGGTATTTGGCTCCAAAAACTAAGAAAAACATGATTTTTAGTGATATCTGCTTAATGAAAAAAATACAGATGTAAGGGGTAAGCCAATAACCTTGTGTACTTCATCCAGTATCCAATGCTATGGTAAATTCTCATTCTGTGAGAAAAAACCCACTTTTTTCAATGATTCAAGGTATAAAAATTCCCAAATTACATCACTGCCAGCAATACTGCTGGTAACACATGCATCAACTCAGATGGGTAGG
>NW_010139380.1:0-9366 GCF_000699245.1 Pterocles gutturalis | reverse complement strand
GAAAGTAGACTCCTAGTGTGATGGATACTCGTAATTTATAATATGAACTCATTTTAGGCCCCATTAAGCATATAAAGTGTCTTAAGATTTCACAGATGAATCTCAAGACATTTCTTTCCCTTCCAATGGAGGGATTTTCTTTTTCTTTAAGGAGGCAGCAAAAAGTTAAGCTTTTCTACAATGAAAGTCTGCTTTTTATGTTTAGGACAACTTGAAAACCTGCTTATATTAAAAAAATATAAAAGAATAAAGAAGTAGAGTCTTGGAATTTTATGAGAGATTTGCCTCAATCAAAAAAAAGTCAAACAACTATTTATGGGAACTAAAATGTAGAACAGCACAATACTGTGATATTTGAGATCATGATACATTACCTGTACATATACTTAGCTATTCATGTTATTGATAAACCATTAGGACACTCAATTATATACCCAATAAAAACACCTTTAATAGTCTTTAGAACTGTCCCTTCTTCTTTCTGAAGAAGGTATTTCTATACACTAAAATTTCATCTAGTATCAGAGTATAGGAAACAGAATCCACAAGGTGCTTTAATTGATGAGACCTCAAGTGCTGTTTTTCTTTTTTTTTTTTTTTTTCTTAAAAAAAAACCTTTTTGGATAGTAAACAGTTCATGGGGACCACACACAAATACTACGACAGACGAGCTGTTATATTAAGTCTGTTGATTGGACTCGATATTTAGCCCACTGATAACGGAGGAAGGAGTTTTACGACATGCTGGAGCAGCGTACTGAAGGGGAGCCCATCTGAGTCAATACTTTGTCCAACCATTGTAGAGGTCCATTCAGATGAAGTTCAATCCAGCAAGGAGTGCTTGTTACTGTTTGCCGCCTAAAAATTAAAGAATAATAAGAAAAGTCAGGAAGCAGCTTTGGCTGCTGTAAAATTCTCCATTATATGATCAAATATGTTTCCATCCTTATTTACTCAAAGATAAAAAGCAGTAACAGTTACAGTAATGGTTGCAAAGTTTTTTTTCTGACAGTTTTTGAAGATTAAAAAAACCAAACAAAAAAACCCCCAAAAATCCAAATCACCCCTCATCTATAAAACACAATAATTATACGCTTATCCATTATATATCAACAGGATTCTGCTCTGGAAAATTAGATAAGAACCACTGGTGTCACAGAAAAAGCCTTACTTCTAAAAATAAATCAAAAACCGAAGATTGTCCAGACAACATGGTACTCATATCACAGATAGCTCCGTGCAGCAGTATCTCAACCTTCAGAGCCTGCTTGTATAACTGGGTTTGAGTTTTGTAGACAACTACTGAGAAATACAGAATAGAAACACGTGGCTCTGCGCTGTCAGCATGGCCAAACAGCACAACACTGTTGCAATCACAAGGTCTGGCTTTTTGGAGCAAGTGACAAGATAAACGTCTAAGGAAACTGCTAGATGTTGTCAGAAACCCTATGGCAAAACACAGCGTGTGGTTACACTGTGCTAACTGATGCTATCTCACAGGAACACCAAACTTCATCTCTGATTTCCTGTCATCTTAGACTTCGGTGTGTTTTGTACTGTAACTTCCTCACGCAAACAATTTCAGTAAAAATTGTGTTTCCCTTGTCTTTTACATAAACTTGCCTACAATTTTCCACAATAGAAGCCCTTAATTAAACACCATATAGAAAGCCTCAGTAGAACTGAAGGACTGACAACTATAAAAGCTTCATTCAGTCTCCCACCTATCGTTGTTTCAGAGACCTGTTATTCAAAAAATCTTCCTTCTCATCTCTAAAATAAAGAAATCAGTATTGGACATACTCTGCCTGAGAAATCCTGTTATTTCACCGTACTCACTCCAGGCATGGGAGTTTTCCCAAACTAGACTGGCAAGACTACTGTTGCTAAGCCAGTTTTTCCTAGTAATTCTAGCTATCCCAAAGTCAAAGCAAGGAGACACGAAGATTCAAAGGCAGCAGATTAGTCAGACGCAAACCCAGCCTCTTCATTTTTAATGTTGGCACTGCAACCCTTCACTTTAAGGAAATCTGTTTGTATAAACAGAAGAACTGAAAAAGCAGGAAGAGTAAGCCAGTGAGAGGATGGATTTCAAAAGTTGTCTGTGGTTTCACATTTTCTAGGAGAAGAAAGCGGCTGGGGTCGGTGCTGTTTCAGCACTCTCAAAATCATTGTTATCCTAGCCTCAAATGCCTATGCCAAAACAAAGTGATCCAACAAAAGAACAATCTAAACCACAGGAAATATAATGCCATTTCGTCTCAAACGCTCTCCCAAAGAAGGAAGTTCATTATCCACCGCTGCCAAGCTCCCCTACAACGTGTTCCACAACACACTTCCTCCAAAATTTTAGAACTGGTTCTGTTCAACAGCCCTGGCTTTGCACTACACTGGCAAAAGTTGATAAAATAGTGACAATCACTTAAGCAGCCGTCTCAAAGCTTAAAACTCAGCCTCTTCCACCCGTGGATTTCCAGTTCACATATCGCTAAGTCTCTTTGCTGTAACTACCTCTACTTAATTTTCTTCAGAAGATGATCCTCTACCTGGATAGTTCCCATGTTAGTGTGAACACTTGTCCATTGATCTGAACTTCTACCAGCATCCTCAATGGAAACCAACACGTATTGACCAAAAAGCTATAAGCTATTTTGTCTATTAAGTTTGCAAAATTACCACTTTGCCATAGCTGCACATTTCTGCACGTATTCCATACACCTAAAATGTCTTATGAGAAAAAATTTTGACATAATAAAGCAGCACTGAACTTTTAACAGGAATGGTGTATTTTACTTTGACAATTCAGACTACTTTCATTGACACGCAAGGTTGTGTTTGCAGGAGCAACCTCCCCCTGCTTTTATCACAAACGCAGCATAACTTACAAGTTTTGTGCATCAATAATTTATTAGCACCATCAAACAGCAATACAGAGAAACTAGTTCAGCATTATGTCAGTAATCAGTTTCTGTGCTGTTCTGGCAGTGTTTCCACCAGAGCTTTTTCACTCTATGATCTCATAGAAGGATTTCTAAACTCCTAACAACCAACATTCTCCTTCCTTAGGAATAACTTTACCAAAAGCCTTCCCACTGTTTTAACCCAGCACTTACACTCCATTCACTTCAAGTAGTCTCCATATAATCTGACTGATTAAGCCTTTCTTCTGTTCTGATTTGACTGTTGTATTTAATTATGCGTTAAGTGTATACATATTCCTTTTGAGCCAACTCCAACAGTTCTTTAAACTTGAGCCAGCTACTTTCTTCTGTATCTCTCGCTAACAAAGAGTTACCAATTTGTTCCATTACCCAAATTTCTCATTTCATCTAATTAGGCTTTTACAAAATGGGCTACATTTAGCTGAGAAGCCTCCCCCATGTACTGGCACTGCTATTTACGTGCATGTATTTCAAGAGCAGATAAAAGAATCAAAACCCCAGGATTCACAGTGGAACCTACATGCCATTATTCAACTTCAGAAAGGGCATGGATTTTAAAAAATTGTTATGTATTGCAGTAGGGTATTGGTATGTCAGACTTGTATTCTTTCAGTGGACAATTTCTAGAGAGGTTTTAAGGGATTTGATTAAAACCACATCTCCAGCTCCCCAAATTAACAAAATGTTTAACACTGCTCAGTTAAAAGTCAGTTCCTTTCCTTCCCAAATTCACACACTCCATTAAAAACATCACTATCCTCAAGTATAACTCTTAGTTCGTGCTAGTAGAGAATACAACTGGAATTTATTCAAAAGCAGATAAAAGGCTGTTTTTTCCAGTCAAAAAACCTTTTTTAGAAGTTTTACTACATAAACAGTGTCATCCTACTCCTGCAAAGCTTTTTCCACTACAAGCTCCAAAATATTTACCATCCCCCTTAAATGTGTGCTCTCCAGCTGTTTTATTCTGCAAACTGCACTAGCAAACAGCAAATAATCTCCATGGCATAAATTGTGGAACTTCTGGATGTTGCCAGTGATTTCACCACAATAAACAAAGCAAGCAGGACCAAGCGAGGAAACAGACAACGTTCCTTGCTCAAAAGCTGACTTCAGTGCAACACTAAAATCACTTCACTGGTCTTTATGACTTAGGAGATCCATAGCTGAGGGAGAGAAAAACGAAAATATGGGTTCAACTTGCAGACAGCATACCTACAATAGCAGTAAGAAGCCTGTACGTATGGCTTTCAAGACAGAAACACGTATTACTGAAAGAAGTATGATTAAGTTTAAAAGCAAAGGGTTTTTTTCTTACCTGTATTCAGCTCCCCATCCTTTAACAAAACTCATTCTTATGGTACACATTCTAGTAAGCTGATAAACTGCTTCAAACCCCTGATTCACAGATTGAGCCAGAAGAGCAGCAAATTCTTGGTTATTAAAGATTTTTAGATTGCATCCTATAAAGAAAAAAAAAGAAGTCAAAAGGCTAAAATCAATGACTACTTGTGTTTGCTACACAGAAGCCTGAAACTATGAAGAAACTATCAAAAGGAAAGCAGATGTCATCCAGTGAATATATTCACCAGATATTTGTACCCGAGACCTTTAGTAGGCTACTAACCTGGTGGAATTTTGCACACAGTTGCAGGATGCCAGCCGTATCTTTGATTACAGTTGGGGCTCTGAACAAAAATCGCGCTATCACTTAGGCACTCAGCAAAAACTTCACCACCGATGTAATAGAGACGTACTCCCCTTCCTATAGCAAAATTCAAAGGAACTCTCGTTATGATATGACCCAAGCAGACTAACAAACAAGGGAGTATTTTGTTTCAGAGTGAGTCAAGGTTTTTCTTTACAACAGAAACAGAAATCAACTATCTACAGGACCACAGTGCTGGGCTGACAGCTGCAGCCGGAGCAGAACACAATTACCTTGCATTTTTCTCCCATGAATGCATAAACTTTGAAGAAAAAGCAAAATAATTTTTGGTAAAGAGACAAGATTTTCTAGCCACGTAACGGCTTATGACCAAACGTCGTTTAGGAAGCAGAGTTCATTACCAAATAACTTTTTAACTTAAAGAAATACCAACATTGAAATACAAATACTAGATTCAACAGAATTAAAAATTGTGCTAATATTAAAGTGTTGCATGTGAAGTGGCACAGACCACTATGGCAAAAAAGGAAAACACAAGTAAACCACTTTAACACTCTCCACTTACATTTGCCCACACTATTTCACAACCCACTGCATTCCCCTTCTCTGTACTATTTTGACAAAAACACCAGGACTTCGTTTAACCCTATTAAAAAAAAAATACCCATAGGAAATCCTCTTGTTCACTTTTAAATTGTGGTCCTGTTCTCTCTCCCTGAGCAGAAAAAAAAAATCTGTATGGGTTATTTCTTACACAAGAGAACTAATGTACAATAGATCTCCCAACGAAAACTGATTAAAACCAACAGGTCCTTTTTAAAGTCCAAAATTTCTCTTCCCCTTTCTCTTTAAAACTATTTTTCAAATAAACTGTGAGCTGCTCTATGAAAAAGTGAGAGCTCCTTACAGTTTTGCTTTTCCTCATCATTAACCATTTTGACCAGTCAGCACCGGCACAGCCTGGGTTTCTGCACATCTCCAATTTTATTAGACAAGCATTTGGATTTGGCATAAAGGGAGTCAGAAAGTTCTACTAAGGAAGCTGAACTTTTTTAGTAAAATTAAAAACAAACAAAAGAAATCTCATGAACATCCAACAGGTCCATGTCCTTCCTGTGCTGATGACCTCAGAGCTGGATGCAGCACTGCAGGGGGGGGTCTCATGAGGGCAGAGTGAAGGGGAGGAATAACCTCTCTCGACCTGCTGGTTATGTTTCTTTTGATGCAGCTCAGGGTACAGTTGGCTTTCTTCTCTATTTTGTAATTAAAGCTTCAATTTCAATTATAAGCAACTCTGAATATAAATGCTACCCAGGGCAGAGTGGTCCAACAAGGAGCCTGAAAACCAAAAACCTGCCCCTCGGGATGCTTTGGTGCATTGTGTTTTTCCAGAAGGCAGAGAACAGCAAAGTTAGCAACAGAAATCCCATCCATTTGAGTAGCTTCCTCCTGTGCTGCTTGCAGCCTGACAGCTGCGTGAATGCCACTGTCACCAGCTTGGTGACTGCTGATTGAGGAAAGGCAGCTCCTTTCAGCTCCAGCCACCACTATGTCTCCTCCCAATGGTCACTGGCTGTGGTAGCAGAAGCTGCTCCATTTCTCCCTTGTTTCAGAAATGCTGACCTCTGTGTCTTTCCACTTCTGTCCTTAGCAAGAGAGACCAAGTTCTCCTTGGCAAAGCTCAAGGGGGAAGTTCAATGGCTGGCTGCTGTGAAGGGATTCCAACACACAGATCTGCCCATCCTACCTAGACCATTCCAGATAATTTAACTGCTAAAATGAAATTAAATAGTTAAAAGATTAGAGATTTTTACCTATGTGTCGCCTTGTCATTTCCACTGTAGCATTTCTGTTGACATTGGAAAGTAGACCTAGACAAAATCTTTCTGAATTTGATGGATCTGTAAAGCCATCTACGGTCAGGGAAGGCTGTGACGCATGGAAGGTTTCTCCCACTCTTTGATTCAATTCATAATACGCTATCGAACACCAAAACGCAGGCTCCGAGTAAGTAACTGGTTGCAAGTCTGAAAAAAAAAAATATAAAAAATAAGCTTAACACAGAATTTGAGGCTGAAATTAAATCTACCCGCCCTGCTATTCGTCTCTTCCAGAAACAACAGTGTTAGTCTCCTCAAACTACTTAAATTATACTTCGCTTTCTGTCACTTTTATCTTCCCCAGTAAACAGAATGGAAGTCAATATTCCACACAAGGGAAGGAGGAGGAGAAGGGGTGATCTAATCTGACCACAGCTCATACCGTTCAGTACTTGCATTTCGCTTGGCAAAATGATTAAGCTCATGTTACCGTGAGTGCCAGACATTGAGACATTTCTGTTGCCTTTCTATAATATTGCCAAAATGATTGCAAGTTAAAGAAAAGATGAAACTATCACACACTGAACTACACAAAGGAAAAAATATTAATATGAAAATTATGTTCCCTTGTATTATGCTATATTTTATCCTACCTCTTTATCTAAAGGCAGCTCTAAGCTCCTTTTACTCTCCCCTACTAGAGATCAGTATCTTCCCTGCGCATCTTCAGCTTTTCCTGTGCTGCTTCCCCTTTTTACCTACCCTAATTACTTACTCAGCATTCTGAACCAGCATTTTCCTGTCACATCCTGTCACCATTCCTTAAACAAACCCAAGGGAATCTGATCTTCCTGAGGCATTTATACCGACACACACCAGTGGCACCTGATCAAAGCAGGTGGGCAATCAATGTGGGAGGAACAATTGTGCTGCGGTCACAGGTGAAACAGGACATGAGAAGAGCAGAAAAACACACAGACAAGGGAGATGGAAAGTCTGGGCAGCACTATGGATAGGCTAATGTCCTTTAAAATATTTATTTTAGAAATGCTGCTCCTGCAGACACAACCATATAATGTTTTTCCCTTTCTAGACGGTCAACAGTTATAGAAATCGAGTATTTATTAACAAGTTATTAACCCAACCCTGTTATATGTATTATCAGGAAGCCAACCGAATAATCTCCTTCTAATACAGCCCTTACTTTTTAAAACTACATTTTTATTTTTAATGTAATTATACATACAAAGAAGAGTCATCACACACAGAGAAACCATTACAAGTATTTTCCAGCTTACCCAGGCTATGATTAACTGGGGAGAGAGTACTAGGAGACAGCTCTGCTGGAGATCCTGTTGAAGCAATACAGATTATTTCAGAGCAAATAATTCTCTCAGATGGGTAGGTATGACCATTATCTAGATACGGTTTTACATTAAAATTCTTTGGAATAAGAAACCTCAGGAATCCTTCAACCAGTTTTCCAGCATGTCAGATGCTTATTCTCAATTAAGAATCCATTTAATTTTCCAGACTACTGGGAACCTACCCCTCCTTGTAAAGACTCGATCTTAGTGTTGTATCTGGCAGAGCTCTCACTTTCATGCACACTCAGTGAACACAACTATTTATACACTTCTCCGGTGAGAACGTAGTGACTTCTTCCCAAAATCAGTGGGGAAAAAGCTAAGAAAAAGTGGGTGAGACAAGATATCACCTCTCTGTTCTCAAAGGAGAGGGTTTATCTCTAGAAAAGAACAAGCTGGATTTCCTCATTTGAGGAATTATTCTTTCTTGGAAGAAGGAAGGAAAAAAACTCAGAAAAACATGAACTCTCCAACACAATTTGTGCACCACTAGGCAAAATACAGAGAGGCTTTGCACAGAAACATCCCTCCAATGACTGCTGATATCAGGCTTTTTTTTATAATTACGGTACCTATTGTCACATAGTGGGAAAATATTGCAGATCTTCCAGAAACTAGCGTAGTCGATTCCAATTAACTGAAAAAAGATTGCTAACATTAGCTAACCAAACACACGCTCGAGTCTGCCAGCACATAGCAGGAGGTTCTCATCCAGCACATTTAACTGTGCTTTGTCCAAGTCTAAGGCCAACCAGATTATCTAGAAACCCTTTCCTACAAAGGCACAAACAATGTATTCTACTACTCTTTCAATAGAGCCTTCCCTACAAGAATTAACTTGAAACATGGCAGAAGTGATAAGTTTATCGGAGTTAAGAGACAGGTTCTCAAAATGCAGCATTTCTGTAACTTATTTGGGCTGAACAAACATTTTGTTTCAATGAACGTGCTTCCAGAAGGTGCAGTTAGGGGTAGGCTGAAACCCATCAGCTACTAAAATCTATTTTAAGGCTTTCTGATGAAGGCTTAATTAGACCTGTATGCTTTTGCTATGAAACAAAATGTACTTAAAATGGCACAGAATGTTTTAAAAGCCTTCCCCTGGCAAAAAAAAGTATTTTGTTCACAAAAGATTGAAAGTGCTGTTTTATACAGAGGGCTGCTGCCATCATTGTTCAGGGTGAACTCATGCCGCCATACAGAGGGATCACAAGTAATCCCAAGTCTTCAAAGTAGACTGAAATCATAAATTTTACCTGTATCCATGCTTTGGTTCAACTGCTGGTCACTCGTTTCTCCATCTTCACTGATATATCCTGGAGGTGGTGTTTCTGACAAAAAAAAAAATCCACCTATGGGTTCAATGACTGGGGAAATTTGTAAGATTTAGCATTTGAGGTTTTTGTCCTCAAGTCTTCACAAGCTCCACTTGATACCTGAACACTGAATGAGAATTTCATTTTACTGTCCCTTTTTCCTTCCAGTAGGACTTCAAAACCACTACCTGCCTTATTGTCTATGTAAAATGTGTCATCCCAATTGCTCATATATATTATATAATTATATAA
>NW_010139379.1:0-14612 GCF_000699245.1 Pterocles gutturalis | reverse complement strand
CTTAATGATTCTATGATTCTATGATTAATGGGACTAGACTTAGTGATACAAATTGGCATGCAACCTTGGCAGGACCAAGGACAAAGTTCAGGACCAGAACACAGTGCTTTGAATCCAGTTTTGTTTCATAATTGCAGTTAAGTATATAAATAGACTATGAGATGATAATTTTTCCTAAATGTGCTGGGCCAAATAATCTTCTGATGCAAAAACATGAAGCAGTGCTTGTTAATGCTAAAGAGAAACTGGTCCTACTCACAGTAAAGGTCTAATCTTGAAACAGAAGAAAAATATACAACAGCCACTTCTTGTGCCAAATTAAATCAGCACCTAGTATCAGACTTTCCCAGTGAAATTCAAATAAAAAATAAAAAGAAAAAAACACAGGTAAGCTATTATATCACTACTACAACAACAAGGACTGAAAGTTCCTTGGAACTTGGATTCCTAGTTTTCCTAGGCAGAATATACAATTGTAACATGACTGTAGGGCAAATATGTATTCAGGTTTTGAAAGAAAAGACAGAAGAGGACAGTTCTTGTGGCATGTAGTCTCTCATGGATATATAGAGAGAGAACTTTCAGGTATAAATTTTAGATTTGTTACCATAGAATTTTAATTCAAAATACCAACCAGAACGAGGCAAAGAATTTAAGATTACTTCATCCAAAATGCATTATGAAAAATAATATAACTGAGTCTTAAAGTTATCATGTCTTATTAGAAAGAACTCACCCTCTACCAGTCTTCAAAATAAACCGAGTTTCACGGAAAGACATAAATAGTTACAGTACAAATCATTTCAAGGCCTGCTCAGTTTTTCTTTATACTACATGCATTTGTGAACACTCTCTTCATGGACTGATTTAAGCCATGCATAGAGTTGCTAAGCTGCAGATGGAGCCTTTTTTCTTGGACTAAGAAAGTCCTCACAGTCTTGTTGATTGAACAAGGGAAGTGTCAATACCTCATAAAAAGTTGGCAATAAGATTACAAATGGGTACTCAGCTCCAGTACTCTTTTGATATCAGCATCAGCCGAAAATAGTTCTAAAGAGCTGTCAAAAACTCAGAAAAGTTACTAGCAGAACCATGTGTGTATCACATGCAGGACAGCAATTAAAGGTTGTCAACAGATGCACCAACTTACTCAAAATTCTTTGAAATATTCTTTAATATACGGTAGTTAATTTCCCCTACAAGATAAAGTAAGCACATGCAAGTAACTACAGTGTTATGCTGCTACACAGTGCTATCTAAGGTTAGCTAACTGCTTGTGACAATCATTTCGTCTTCAAACATGTTGGTTTTAATTGAGGAGGGGATTTATCAAGCCAATCAAAATATCTGCAAACAGAACTAAGGTCTTGCCGGTATTTAGCTAACAGTCCCCATCTGATCCAAATGCCGTGGCTTTGAGACAGACATAGTGTTTATATTCCAGCCAGCCTTGTGACTATCACACTGCAAAGACATATTTGAGTGAAATTTTCCTACAAACTTTACGTAGTACAAAAGATGCCTAGGCACCGGAGCTGTGAGTTCAATGCTGCCAGCAAGGCTCACTTAAGAAGCCAGGTGAACACTTAGACAGTTAGTGTAAAGCTAGGTCAGGTATGTCTGGACAACAAAACACAGAAACACCTACAATAATACCTTGATGACAAATACTCATGAAGATCAACTATAGGATTTGTGTAGTCCTGCTTTATAGATTTACACTGGTGAAATAAACAGTACCTGAGCTTGAATCCCATTAAAATCTGGGAAGACTTTATTATTGGACATAGTGCAAGCTGATCATGTGTGTAAAAAACTCTACAGATAAATCAGGAGAATTTTAAAATTCTTCTGAGGAAATGAATGAAGGAATTGTTATACAATTTCACAAATCATGTAGGAAAAAAAATCTGACCTAAGTTCCCGACATTTTATTATGTTAATTTAGTACTTTAAATTATCCTGTCCTTTTAAAATATTTCTTAGTTTTTATAGATCTCCGCTATTCAGAATTGGTGCTTATTTCATGAATGAAACCACTTTGTTTCCTTCCTACAGAAAGCTTCCTCCACATTTGAAGTCTGTCCAAATAGTATTTATGTTCCTGCACAAATCATAAATATTTAGAATTATTTTTAAAGGGTAATGTTTAGAAATATTTTTATTGGAAGCTCATTTAAACATGAGTAGAACTAGTTGAGCTCTCATAAAATTAAAAATAAAATAAAAATTTCTTTTTTGTTGAGAGTTAACCTTTCATACATTGTTCAAGCAACTCCCAGGTCTAAATTATTCTGGTTTTACCCAAAACAACGGTGGTAAAAATGTTATGGATCAATATACACATATTTATAGAAGCAAAGCAATTAGCATTAGATTTTTAGAATGCATGCAACCACATAATGAACACAATATGAACTCTGTTCCAGAAATACACAGCCACTTAAACTCTGCCTAAGTTTCACAAGACTTCTGAACACAAAAGATGAACAAGATTGGCTCTACAGTAATGAGTTATTTTTTTAAAATTACTCTATAATGAAATTTTACATATCTCATTAGCACATAAATTGCTATTTTTAAATTGGAATAAAGCTGTAATAAATCATTACACAGTTATCGGTAACTGTAGTAGTAGTGATTATAATGTTAATGTTTACTTTGCGTTAGTGATGATGACTATTAATACTTTCCTGTATGACCTTATAGGCAACATTCAATCACCTGTTTGTTCCTGTAAAACAAACTGCTATGCTAACAAGTCACTCCTCAGGGACAACTGTGGTCAGCTAAATCTTCTATATTTTTGGACAAATTGCGCCATTTGAAGAAAGAGATAGTAAGACGAAATGTTGAGACACCATCCCTGGAGCTCTTTGAAAGACATGTAGATGTGGCACTTAAAGACAGGGTTTAGTGGAGGACTTGGCAGTGTTAGGTTTATGGTTGGACTCAATCTTAAAGGTCTTTTCCAATCTAAATGATTCCATGATTCTATGAAGGTATCAGTGAGGAAAATAGACTTATTCTTCCTGAACAGAAGAGAATGGGCTTGAACAACAGACAGAAGTCAAAGCCCTCCACTTGCTAGAGCCAGAGAAACTCCGACAGAACTCTAATCCCTATGTTTCAGGACAGAACTACCAAAACAGGACCACAAATGAAAATCTAAAGGATAATCAAAAATTAGGGGAAGACTTGAAAGAAAGTTTGGATGACAGCAATATCAGGATGAGAACACAGTTTCTGAACAGGGTATTTTACTCACATGCTGGGTTTTGTTGCCATTCTGTCCTGAATGACAGCATGCACATAAACAGACTCCCTCAATTAACTACAAATCACTTTTATTCTTCATATCCCACCATCACCATCAATCAACCTTCAGCACATTTATCTTTCATTTAACTTTCCCTGATGTACAAGCTGTCATTTTTCCAGTATTAGATTGTTTGGGAAGGAAAACTGTAGTTCTTAATGGTTTGTCTGTTTTTACAACCAATTCCTAATCTTTCCATTTTTGTCTTACTTATATTCATAGGAGGGGGGCAGTTGCTGTGTGACATCATAAGACTGAACAATAATTGAATTTGTTCCTGCAAAATCTAGCAAGATAGAAACCAAAGTCTGGATGAACAATAGTAGTCATAAGAAAACCATACAACTGCAAAAAAGAGTAACAGTATTTTAAAATAATACATGCAGAAAGTTTTTCTTGTTTAACAATGACAGAATAATTCATTAGTTTGTGCCACAACCTCAAAATGGCAAGTGTAGCGCTGTACATCTGCCTAATTTACAAATACCTGCTCAGAACCCTCTTTAATTAAAAAAACTTCTAAATACACTTCTACACTTGGAAGAGCCAGCATAGTCTAGGTAATTGCAGAAGGAAGGAGAGAGAAGAAAGGCGTTTTCTTATGTAATTAATATCTTAGACTTTTCCTGACTCTTACCTAACTTTCAATACATGGTGTCAAGTCTGTATGCTATACTCCCAACCTTCTCTCAGATTTATTAAGTGAAGTTATTGAAAAGAAGAGAAAATAAGAAGTAGCAGCTGCTACATATAGTTTGGGGTCTGACAGTTTAGCTGAAGAGTTTGGCAAACAGTAACTGTCAACCAAGCTTTCCTACCTACAATGCCATTCAAGTAAAATATTCAGTCTGAGTTTTTATCAAGCCATTTCAGCAAGTAATTACTGTCAAGAAATAAAACTCTAAATAAGAGTTATCTGTATAAATTAATTATTTACATTCACAAAGACAAGGTTGTATTGTAAGGGACCTTGCTGTTAAGTACTCAGGTAAAAGGTCTTTCTCTCTCCAACACAAAATCAGTACATCTTTGTCAATGCAACAGACTACATGCAAGACAAGTATTGCAAAGATACAAGTGGCTCATTAGAAATGAGACAAAAGAGCAGTTTTATCTGCAAGAACTGTATTACTTTGGTTAAACTCTAAAATTAGCTTCAGAAAAACAAAGTGTTTGAATACTGGAATATTTCTATATATTGAAGTACTGTAAGCTTCTAATTAAAGTCTTGCTTTCCAGTACTTGATTTAAACTAGATGTTCTAAAAAAATAAACAAAAAAGAAAAAAAAGTCAAATCTGTTAAATAATAAAAAAAATAAAACCACTTTTTTTTAAAGCATAAACATTAAATTGGAGGGCTTCAGGATCACTCCATTGGAATAAAATTTCTCTACAGATTCTTCTAGCATATAACATTAAGACCTTTACCTGTGAGAAGGATGAGTAAAAAAATAGGGTGCTTCCCCTGACAATTGAGAAGCTGTGAAACAAACCAGTTCAGAAGCCAAAGTCAGAAATCCCCCTTTACTCAGCTCCATGGTTAAGCAATTAGAAAAGCAGAATGCAGGCTTGGAAAAATTCACTGTCAACAGCCTTTCCTAATCAGAAATGTCCCCCTGCTACATTTTGAAAGAGCTGATGTTTGATGCACTACATAGCATGAAACGAGGACTAGGTGCAACCAACCTCTTTATCTCATGTTTTAAAACTCAAACACGGATCATAGTTTTCAAAATCTAAAACTGGGACTTTGGAGTGTCCATAGAGCAGTTTACCCCTGAATTATTAGCCTTGCTATTAATATTCTAAGTCTGCAGAAGAAAGTACTGAAGATGCTGGAGAATTAAAACTCCTGCAGACAGTCGAGAAATCCCTTCTATCCTCCCACCTAGAACAGAGATTGTTCTCATTTGCATGGAATAGCAACCCTTTCCTGAGAAATATTTTTCTCCTCAGATAGGTGTGCTTATACATAATGCATGGGAGATGACTGGCACTAAAATAGCCTTCATATTTACTGTCTTGCTCATGGAAATGGGCAGTTAATGGATTTCCAGCTTGGTGGCTGAATCAGAATGAAAGTTTTCTGAAATAAAGACAATCCATTTTGCTTTCCCAAAAAAAAAAAAAAAAAAAAAAGAGAAAGGGAAGTATCAATGAGAACAATTAAACCATTTCTGATTGTTTTCTTATTATCTTTTTCAGCTCCTGAGCTCTCAATATATTCAACCCTGTTTCCTAGCTGAGTCTTAGCCACAGGACTCCACATCCTCACCAATGGGTTATTCAAGTTGCTTCCATATAAACCTAAACTAGACTAATCTCCACAATCCTCTGCAGTGCCCAATGCTACAGAAGCTGGAGTCAGGACTAAGGCTTTCCCCTCCTGAGTGCTGCCATAATACAAACAGAAGTTACTCCCTCTCTCCTTCTCACTGTGTAGTACCTTTACACGCTGGTTAGCTCTCCAGGTACAACAGTCTATGATCAATCCCCAAGTGACAACTGTCTCCCTCAGTACTTGCTGTTATGTCTGTCATTGTGTCTCGTAGGCTAGCACACACACACAAAAAAAAAAAAAAAAAAAAAAAAAAAAAAAAAAAAGACAGCAAAATGTAGTAATTTGACCTTGCGTGACAGTTTACAGCTTTCTCTGCACTATGATCTGGGGAATATTTTGTTCTGTGAGGCAATAAGCAGTCCTCTGTCACCACATACAGGGAAACCTTGCTGGAGCTAATTTAAAGAGTATCATGTGTGGCAATCAGCAGCTAGCAAAAATAACTTGACAGCTACAGTGGTAATAGCCTGTGGTGCCCTTCAGGGTTCATTTCTCTGTGGTCTGCTAGGAAGGCAGGTCAGACAGAAGAAAGGATGCAATACAACTTCAGAACTCGAGGTTTTCATTAGGATGGTGCTTGAAAATTGTCCTGGTTTCAGCTGAGACGGAGTCAACTTTCTTCACGGTAGCTAGAAAGGGGGTTTTGGACTTGTGCTGAGGAGAAGGCTGATAACATTCTGATGTTTAGAGTTGCTGCCAGATCAGTCAAGGACTTTTCAGCTGCTCTGCTGTGCCAGTGTCTGCAGGTGCAGGAGAAGCTGGGAGGGAGCACAGCCACAATCACTAGCCTAGGATTCAAACTTAGGTTTAGGATTGAGACCCAAATTGGCCAATGGTATATTCCATATCACGCCCAGTATATAGATGAGGCTCTGTCCAGAAGTTCTCTCCCTTGCTCTGGGTTGTATCCCTCTGGGTTGTATCCCTCCGGGTCGCCCCTCTCTCAGGGTTGTTTCGGTCTCTCACACACTCTGGTTCTTATCTCCGTTCCAGGACTGCAGTTTTGGGGCTCTCCCTGGTCTGGGATCATTGACCAGGAATGGGCTGAGCCTTGGTCATCGTGTGGTGAGCAGTATCACTGTGCATCACTCATTTGTATGTTTGTACATATTACTATTATTATTTTCAATATTATTGTAGTTTAGTTATTCATTTGTTCTTATCTCAACCCATGAGTTTATTTTCCTTTTACACCTTTAATTGTTTCTCCCATCCCTGGGAGGGGGCAGAGGAGGGGGGTGAGCAAGTGATTGCTGTGGTGTTTGGCTGCCAGCCAGAGGTGCGAAGCTACAACAAAAACGCACATCTCCTTTAAAAAGCAACATAATAAAAGTTGTGTCCACTCACCCAACAGATCTTCTCCTTGCATACACTGAGAGACTGCTTAAATTAGTTACAGAGAGAACTTTTAACTGCTTAAAAAGAGAACTGCTATCAAACCCTGCCAAGCCAGTACAGTAAAGCGCGTCAGAGAGAACCTACTCTTCTGTGTCTGGTGACACAGAAGAGCCCACCTGTTTGTACCAGCTACACTTGTACAAACCTACTCATGGTACTAAGAGTTGCACAGCTGTTTGTGAGATTGCTCTCATCTTCAGAAATTTGCCTAATAGTTATAAATATACTTGAGAAGCAAAAAAAAAAGCAGATGGATTGTCAAGACATCTAGAACTGTCAGACTCAGAATGTATATAGGCATTGCAGAATGTATATAGGCATTAAATTAGGGAGTGTACATATGTATGCATATACGTATATGCATATAGACTTTCATACTTTGAAGTGAATTTATTTAGGCTTATAAACACACAATAAATACAGGGGACCATGAGAAGCTGTAAAAATATCTAGAGGATCCAAGAGAAATCTTGTTACTGCAGTTTAATCAAAAATGAGGGAAAAGCAGGCATTAGGGGTGAAAGCACCTCAAAACACAAGCTGATGAAGCTTTCCTCAATATGGGCAGTTCCAAGCCTTCCCTAATATAAGTGATACATTTGAGAAACAGAGGATGCAAACACGCAATACAAATTATTCTACTATTTTTTCTACCCTTCCAGTGAATAATATCAGTAAAATCAGTATTATTCATGCTTGTTCTGTCTCTCCCATAATGCTCTTGCCTCAAGTCTGATTCGATGTCAGCTTGACTTTTTTTTTTATAAAGTTAGAATGCAGGCAGCTTAGAAACCAAGTGCTAGAAAGTATAGGAAAAATAAATTAATACAATAAACTACCACATTTATACAAGAAATCTATTGCATTAAAAATGGAATTCAGTCTTTTCAGTTCTGGCTGATCATTATGAGAATTATCAGTTGAAAAACCTGCTGTCAGCGAAGTAACTGTAAGGCACAGGAAGTTCTGTCTTGTAACTTTCTATTCCTTTATTTGGGTTTTTATCTTATTTTAACTTAATTTCTAATAGTTATGATCACACTACTTTCACTTTCCCTGGGTAGTTTGAGTACACTAGAGTGTAGTCTCTTCTAGTTGGCTTTTGGCTTTTCTCTTACCAGCATTATTTTGCCCCAGCCACTTAAACAGAAATTAACTGAAAGCATTAAACTTTCCTTAGGAGAGTGTAAATAACTGCAAAGATCATTGAAATGCAGAGGAAATAACTTCTATGTGATTTTCTTTGGTTTTTTAGGCATTTTTTTAAAATGCTAAAACAGAAATGCATCACTTTCCTAACATCGCTTGCTCACATTAGGAACAACATGGAAAAAAGTAGTGGACAGCAGTTCTGCCTGTTTGTACCTAGCAAGTGTGTGGAACTCTTTGTTCTAGTCCTGATATATTCAGGGAAGGTATTTCAGGAGCTGGGGAAAAGGGTAGGTAATTACAGGAAGGCTGGAGAACACCTGGTCAGACTGTAGAATATGTGTTTAAATTAGAGTGCTGAGGTAACTGACTGCTTGTTAGAGATGCCCAGGGAATGGTTTTGTTCTCTAAAAATTACTGGTAAAAGAAAATCTTTTCTTTCACATTATCATGTTGAGATAAAGAGTTTAGCTCAGCTTATGAACTAATCTTAATATTACTATTGCCTTGTTGTCACTGAAATTTTGGTCCAAATTAGTTATTGCTTCTTAATGAACAAGAGGCAAAAAGATCATTTATTTGAGGTAAGCAAACCAGCTACCGAAAGACAACTCTCAAGATCTAATGATCTTCGTGCTCCAGAGGAGTACTGCAGCTCTGATCCTGATCTAGGGTGAGATTTTTTTCCTCCCACTTTTCAGGAACCTCTCACATGCTAACTTTTTTGATGAGTAAAGTGACTTTCACAATGAAAGAAAAAGAGAGCATATTATTTTCCACATGTAAAGCTCACTCAGGGAATGTGATCGGAAAAACTTTCACTTTGGAAAATACACTGTTACAAACTTTCTGTCTGTTTAAGGCAACCTACATTCCATATGAAGATAAGCACAAAACAATGTAGGGTAATAAAGGTAACTTTTATTTTCCAGGACTCCATTGTGAACTAAGCGGTCCATTACAGAAGGTGAGAAGGAAAGTTTCATTAAAGCAAACTGACTTTGAAGGAAATATGTTTTGTCACATGCCATTTAGCTTACCTGTGGTTAGCTTCATTGTGTTTTGGGTTTTTTTAATGTAACTGTTTCCAAACACCAAAGGCCCCTTTTAGCTAGACAGGTCCTGTTAAGGTGTCAGGTTGCCGATAGCCCTCACAGGGTAACTATTTTGCCGAACATTTAGGTTGTTCAATCCATTCTTTCAAAATCCTCTCTTGGAATGTTGCAGGTGACACTTGTACTGGCTGAGCATAGATCGAGCATGTGATCTGACCAACAGTCATTTACATGAAGGCCCAGGCCAAGCATAAGCCAGCACAAGAAAAAAAGATAGCAAAGAGCAAGTCCTCGCCTTGCATCTTAGCATTGGCCTATACACTCTTTACAGAGGTTTAGATGGGCTGGGCAAAGAAGGAGGCAGGAAAGTGGCTGAGTGTCTGTTCACAGGAGGTCATTCACTGACGGATATACTCCTGACCTGGAGGTGACACGATTACTGAAGTATTCAGTGCCCATAGTATGGCAAGTGATCACTCAGAATATGCCTGTACAGTGCCAGGTAGTACCTGGACGTACCTGAGCTAAGCAAAACATCAGCTGCCATAGGAAGGATGAAAGACCACAGAAAAGTCACTGCCTGAGTCAGCATGCACTTCAATATCTTCTGTTTGCCACAGTCTCTGCCTTCTCCCCACGACTTTGACTTGCACAACTGTCTTCCCAAGTGATCTAAAAATTTCAATCCTAACCTTTGAAAGTGCAAAGAAGTCAGTATTTCCCTAGGCTTTTCTGACTGCATTCAGAAAGAAGACAATTTCTTCAGGAGCATTGCTAAAGTTATCCACTGTTACAAATAGCAGCTTTGTAATAAAGGATTGGAAAACTGAGTGAAGAACAATGTGGCATGAAATGGTGAGTGTCCTCTGTCCCTCGGCATCTTTTATTGGCTGCACTTCTGCTTGATTCTCAGAATTACTTCTCTCTTCCTTCCATGCTTTCTATAAATTCCAAAACACACATTTTGTTATTGTATGCTTTGTGTTACCTGGTCCACTACTTTTTTTTTCCCAGTGCTTTAACTGATATATATTAAGTTTTAACTGATTTGTATTAATACTGGGACCTTCAGGGCAAGAACACAGTTCAGTCGCCAGGACGAGTCAACCACCTAGTTTGAAGGATAACCTTCTCCCAGATGGAAAATAAGATGTGTGTGAAGAACCGGCTGGCAATTCAGGGAAGTTAGATATAACGTCTGATTCTCTAACATTCCCCTCGTGTTCTCCTTGATAAATGCAGCAGCTCCTCAGCTTCAAAAGGGCAATGTTATTTATCTGCATTAAAGGTAGGAGAGGAGGGAAGAGGGACCAGGGAAGGAAGCAGAGGTGAACTAACTTTTCCAGCATCTGAACAACACTCAGCTCAAGTTCTGAAATAGACAGATTCCTATCAAAGAGAAAAATGGCCTAGGACTGAGATGCTTGATAGAAATAGATAGATGTAGTTGAGAATTGTAAAATCTTTGTTTGGTACGATATATAAGGAGCTATGCAATATAACTCCTTTCTCTAAAATGGGATTTATGAAAGTTTGTGGATAGACAAAAGGAATTATTTTGGTAACAATGATTTTCCAGTGCTGTACAATATGTCTGAGTTCTAGGGATTTTATGGCAACTGACATGGGGACTTTGAATGATTACTTTGCCCCACATAGGCATAACATAATTTACTCTGCTTAAAGTCAGTAATCAGAGGACACAGTCTACAAAGTAGAACAAAGAATTTGTCTGAGAATGTCTTCCAGATGTTGATAAGAGCGGGGAACTGCATTAAAGCACTTCTCCATCAGATATTAAAGATCAGCTAAATCCAGTATGACAAACTAAGCAGAGAGAGAGAGAGATAAATGTCACTCTGTGTTAAAAACAGACACATCTATCAAATATGGTCTTTGAAAATACTACAGAAAATCAAAGCAATAGCTATGGGCAAAAAAACAAAAAGCATTTTCTTTCATACCACAGAATAGTTTTTTTTCTGGAACTGTTGTATTAATGTGTATTTATGAGACATTAATAATTATAATGGTGAATACATACAGATGGCTCTTACTTCCCTCTAAACTCACCCACAGGGATCACCTAGAAAGTATATCAATACACATGCCACCAGCAAACAGTAGTTTTACTTATGATTAGGGGTAGGAATTCTCCTTCTAATCTCTGCAAATATGTAGGAAAGGCAAATTATATTAGGAGGATGTTTTGAACTTTCCTCATTCTGCAGTATATGCAAGGTGTAGTCCTTGTGCCTTCTTCTCAGCATTAAGGAATATAATTTTCATTATCCCATTTTGAAGGGAGTAAATGTACATTCTTCTCTTGCTGTGTCCTGCTTTTTGGTTCTAATATGCTGGTTTTTTGATAACTCCTCAGAGCTTGAGCATGGATTAGATGACAAAAGAGAGAAGTAAGTCCCTAACTCTGTCAAAGACCTGCTGAATACTTTAGAGCTAGCCCTTCCATATCTCTAAACAAACTCTGTACAAGCAAACCAGAGTTTAGCACCCAAAGTTACCACCACATCTTCCCTTGAGCATTAGCGTTTTTAAAATATTGACTTGGAAATTAACTTCAGCAAAAAAAACCCCTTACTTTCCACTGTCCCAGACATTTGTGCACACTAACCAAAACATAACATAATGTCTCTTCTGCACCCATAGATGCTTCTCTTCACTTGTGCAGAAAGGAGTACTTACTTCCAATATCTGGACGAAGCTTTTTGTCATACTCTCTCAAAAGCTTGTTTAGTATAAGAGTCACATCTGTGTCTTGTGTTTTTGGAGCTAAAACCCATTTTTGGTTAGTTGTTCCATCTTCATATTCATCCTCTTCAACCTTTCTAGAACTGCAATAACAAATCAAACAAATAGATGTTATTTTATATAACTAAAATCTGAATTTACATTCTGGGTAAATCTCCACACTCATCTGAAGAAGTTTTAGCTATCTCCCTTGGCTTTGCATCTACCCAGCCTCTCTGCAACAAGATGTTCCCATTAACAGTTGCTGAGTATTTTTGTGGATTGGTCTTGATTTAGAATTGTTTAGAAATTGTCCTCTGACAGTCTCTCAAAAAATTATACTCTGGGAGTTAATAGAGCTATCAGAGTAGTATTTTATAACCTGCATTTTAACCAACATATCCCAACTAGTTAGTTTACTATATACTCTTACGAAAAGTGAACATCTGCAGTATTGTTTTATTAATACATCAAGAAAACTGAATCATCTCTTGCACAAAGGCTAATAGGCGTATTAAAAATTCAGATCTTTTAATACTTCCTGATAATTTTATCCTATTAATAAATTATTATATCCTCAGCGCCTGAATTTCAATGTATTACAAAGCTTAGAATTAAGAGCTTGCTCCTTGAATTTAAGATGGATTATCACAAGCACGCAAATACATTTCAAAAATTAATCTGAATTTCCCTGCATGTTTAATGATATTTTTTAAAAAACAGTACTTCACCAAGAGTTGTGACTTCTTTCCTTCACAGGTGGATTACTTTAATTTTAAGAGTATACTAATACAAATGTGTTGAAACTACAGTTTGCCCAGAAATCACAACTGGAGCTATTTTCACACAAGACTAAAGTAATTTGTATGGCTTTTTGTGCATGAACAGTAAAATGTTGATTTGAAGATGTATGTTTTGGTATCTTAGAAAACAAATCTATTTTATGTCTCTCACTGGAGCAAGTCCATGACAGTTAAACTGAGATGAAGTTATCAGGAGAAAAGATAACCTCAGCAGTAGGACTTACAGCAGCAATCATGTGTTGCTTTGACCTGTGATTACCCTGCTGTGATGATGTCATTTCAGCACCTTTTTAAACAAATGTCAATAATTATGCAAGGTGCAAAGCAATGGAGAATCAGAAGCACCAGCCTTGCTTATTCATGGAATGTGCTACATGCATCAGAGCAAACCTCCTTTCTCTCTCCCTTTCCTTCTCTGCACAAGGACACAAGTGTCTCTTAAAATGTCTCAAATGTCCAGAAGACTTGATAGACACTCTATAGTAACAGAAAAAAAAAAATGAATACAGGTATAAAAATTTAAACACAGAGCATCATCATCCCTCCCTATTGTTTGTAGACCACCATTCGAGCATTTAATGAAACTTTTAATTGAAACTGCTCTGCAGACAATATACCCTTAAGGATTAGCCATGAATCACTTAACATGACCTCACAAATTGTGAATGCTCTAGGTATACTTTCTTTACAAAAATAATGTGAAATGTAGCCTCTGAGGATTTTCTACAGACAGAGCTCATATAAACAAGTTGCAAAAGTAGAGAAAACTTAGAGGAAATTTTGAATAGTTAGTGGGTGGTATTTTTTGAAAACTTGATCTTTTTTATATAATTCATCCAATGAACATTAAAAAAAAAAAGATTTTTGGATTTTTTTTTCTCTCAGATTCATGAGAGCCCTATGTTTTAATACTGCAGTTACAGAAGCATTCTCAAAGGAGGCACCATCTCCAAACATACATGGTTGGTATTTCAGAGCTGAAACCCTGCAGTGGTGCTGAATTGCCGATAGGAAAGGAGAACAAATCATAACATCTTTTTCTGCTGCACCCACCACAACTTTACTGGAGACTACATTCAGACTGCACATGTAAATCAGAACTGAGTTCATGTAGGATCAAGATTCCCACTCCAGGAAGCTGCTTCTTTGAAACCAGTCACTAGCAAGACACAGAGCACTGACAGGTCTTTTAAATCCCCTCACTCCAACAGCTTGCTTCCTAGAAAGTACCTCTAGATGATGTAAATTCCCTACATACCTTCTAGATTAAGATTGGGGGTGTGAGAGATTTCACAGTGAATCAGACTATTACACTAGATACGTATTTTGCAAGATGTTTTGTTTTCCTCCTTAGGAGTTTGTTATTTTACTTCCCTTGTTTGCCTCTACACAGTTAGGCTCCTTGAAAGCACTTGAGGTTGCATTTTCACCTGTAGCCTTACTGATGACTGCCAAATTCCCAGCATATTCCTGTTATCCACAGAAACAAGTGCAGGATGATGGCAGGCCATTCTCAAATTGAGGAGGAAGAAGGGGGCTGCACGCCTTCCCCAAACTCCTCAGGGGCTACTAGTTTTGATCCTGAGGAGACAGAGAGAAGGTAGTGCATAAACTGCAAATGAGGAAGGCTGGAAAACCCTGAGAGGTTGTGGGCAAAGAGTTTATTTCCTGCAACATGTGTGGCCAGGACTTGCTCTGAGGGCTGGCATGAAGCCGCCTCCTGTTCCAGTGGGGATTTGGGAGAGAGATACCCCTTGGGTGTGGGGCAGGCTGCTGAGAAGGAGAAGAAGGGAAGGGA
>NW_010139378.1:0-1391 GCF_000699245.1 Pterocles gutturalis | reverse complement strand
TGGGGTAGGGAGCCTAGAGCGGCCAACCATCACCTTGACCCAGGGAAGAGCGCCGAGCTTTACTGCAACCTTTATTCCGCTCTATTTACAATCAAGCTATTAAAAATTTATACATTTATTTACAAATTAAATAATTCCTCCAACGCCGACACCACCCGGAAGGGAAAGGGAACAGTTTTGGGGTGAAAGGGAGCAATTTTGGGGTCAAACGGAGCAATTTTGGGGTCAAACGGCCCCAGTCTGGGCATCCGTGCATCTCCATTCCCTCCCTCGCCGCGGTTTTCACCCCAAAAAATAAGAAATTCTGAGGAATCCACCAAAAAACAACCCCCACAAACCCCAACGTCAAACAGAACCAGCCACAAAAATTCCTGCTTTTGGCTCAAAATGGTTCAAAAAGAAAAACTCAGGGTTAAACTCCCCTCCCCGACGTGGCTCCTCGGTGTTCTCACACTAATTTCTCTCATTATTGTGAAATTCCTCGTTAATACGCTCAAGCGTCGGGCAACGAGAGCCGAAAAATTTCAGGGTAGGGAGGAAAAAAAAAAAAAAAAGTGTTACCAAAAAGAACCATTCCCATCCTCCCCTGGAACAAAATCCCCCGCTGCCGGCTCCTCACCCTACATCGTCCTCTCACCGCCGCCAGTTTTGGTGCAAAAAATGTCATTTTCCGGCCCAAAGCGCTGGGGTTGCCGCTGTCTCTGAATGCGGTTTTATTTTCCCTGAGATATCGGGGCTCCTCGGAGCCCTTTTCGGTTCAAAGAGGCACTGAAGAGTCGCGGCGGCCCTGGAGCGGAGAAAAAACGCGGTGGGGAAGGAGGCGGTCCCGGATTTTTTCCAGCAAAGGCGCCGGCGGTGTTTTGCCGTCGCGGTGTCACCTCGCTGGAGCCATTGGTGACGGCCGGCGAAGAAACGAGTTGAAAATTTGGCTGTTGGAGGGGGAAAGTGACCAAAGAGACCAAAAAAAATCCACCTCCCGGCACCGTCGGCAAAGCGAAACCAGTAAAAACCAGTTTGGACGCACCGCGGCGCCCGTTAGGGACTGGTCAGGCGGAGGATTCGGGGGTTTATTAAGTCGCCAGCGAGGCACCGATCGGCACTGTGGGTCCTCCAGCGCGGTTCAAGGGGGAAATTTGGTGCGGGAAGCGGTTTTCCCAGGGGGCGAGGGGTTAATACTGCTAACGAGCTCATCTGCTAATGAGGGGGGCGGTCGGTGAAAGCTGAGGGGGGGGTCCCCAAAATCCCTGTGCCCCAGCAAAGCGGCGGCAACTCAAGGCTTCGGCTGCGTTGGTGCCGCTGGTGACAACCCACTCTGCTGCTGGGAGAAGATTTTGGTTGAAAAACGGGCGATTTTGAGGAATTTCAAGCAGTGCCGGCACCGGCTTGGTCAC
>NW_010139377.1:0-223 GCF_000699245.1 Pterocles gutturalis | reverse complement strand
GCTTCCAAACGTCCCCAGGACTTTGGGGACATTAAAGAGGTCCCCGAGCTGCCTGGGGAAAAGGGGTCCCCCCTGCCCACCCCGAGAGCCCCGGTCTCATCTCCTCGGACCCTGCGATGTGGTTTAATGGGAAAATAATAACCTGGGACTCATCCGCCCTGTGCTCCGCAGGCTGGGTGACGCACAACTTGCGGGGGTTTCGGTGCTCGAGCCAGTGACCGGG
>NW_010139376.1:1461-1823 GCF_000699245.1 Pterocles gutturalis | reverse complement strand
ATCCAGGATTGGCAGAGGAAGGGGCACCCCGCTTTTCCCTGCGTGACATCCCCATCTGCCCTGGGTGTGCCCGTGTGCCCACTGCCTCCCTGACCCCGTGCCATGTGTGCCATGCTGTGCTATGCCATGCTGTGCCGTGACATGCTGTGCCACAGGAGCATGGGTGGCCAAAGGGAGGGGGAGCAGACAGTGCTGGGGTGGGTGCTGGCGGGTGCTGGGGGGTCAGTGCTGCCTTTGGTGCTGTTTCCTTGGGAGCGCCCGTTTGCCAGCCAGGTGCCTGGCGTCTCCTTCTTATCTGGGATTAAACAAACCCTCCCCAGATCTGGCGCCAGCCGCTGCCCCTGCCCGCACCCGGGGGGACC
>NW_010139376.1:662-1424 GCF_000699245.1 Pterocles gutturalis | reverse complement strand
GAATAGCCCCCCAGAAGCTGACCCCTCACTCTGGTTGTGCCATAGCCCCTGAGGTCTCTGGACGTTGGGGTGGCTAGGGTGGGCACACCTGGAGTAGGGGGGGAGCACCCCCAAAGCAGGGTGCAGGGTGGCACCATCTCTACCGCTGCCTTGGGGCACCCCCAAAACATCCCAGCGCAAAACGGGACCCACAGGGGGATCACACTGTCCTGCCATGCCCGGGAAGGTGCCCATTTTCCCTGGCGTGGGGGATCCCAGCAGCCCCGGTGCCTGCGGTGCCAGGCTCCCCAGAGCCCCCCCCATCAGCCGCTGGGCTGTTATCTCCTGCTGATAAATTATACAACACGAGCGCCTTTGAAACGTGGCCAGCCTTCCATCCGGCGGGTGGCCTTTGGGGGCCCCGCATCAGCCTCTGGCATCCTTTGCTGGGGAGGGGGTTGGGGACAGGGATGGGGACAGGGACAGGAGCATCGACAGGGATGGGGCTGTGGTTTCAGGCACTTCCCCGGGGAAGGGGATGCTGGGGACGGGCTGCTGGGCTGCAATGTGGATCCAAGGGCAGAAGGAGATGAGCAGTGGGGCTGGGAAACCTGCCTGCACCCCGTGCCCGTACCTACTATTTGCAACCCTGCCTGCACCGCCCTGCATCCCTGCCTGCACCTCCCTGCATCCCTGCCTACATACCTGCCTGTGTTCCTACTCATACCCCTTGCCTGCACCCCATCCCTGCCTGCCTCCCTGCCTGCACCCCTTGCTCACACC
>NW_010139376.1:300-571 GCF_000699245.1 Pterocles gutturalis | reverse complement strand
CTGCCAGCCGGTGCTTCAGAGGCAGCGGCACCCCTGTTATCTGCCAGCACAAAGGAGCCGAACGCTGCTGCCGTTATGGGAGCAAAGCCGTTGTTCCGGGAGCAAACAAGGGCAGGGCGAGGCCGGGGGGGTGGGCAGGCAATGGCACCCACGGGCACCCACCCTGGTGGCATTGTCGCTCCAGGGAGAGAGGCAGGATGGCACTGTCCCCGTGCGCAGGGATGGGGTTCCCCCCATGCACCCCGATGTTGGGGAGCCGAGGCCGCGGGCT
>NW_010139376.1:0-251 GCF_000699245.1 Pterocles gutturalis | reverse complement strand
AGGTGTCACCATGGGGGGCAGCAGTGGGACACGGTGGCCTCGGGCGACCCATCCCTGCACCCTGCGGGGTTGGTGCCCACCTGGGCTGGGGTTGGGCAGGAAGAGCCGAAGCCGAAATTAAGCTGTTAATGAGCCTGTCTGTCACCAGGCCACCGATTACCTGGGCTGGGAACGAGGAGATGATGGAGGGTGGCGGGGCTGGGGGAGGGCAGCAGGATGCCGGGGTCCCCAGCATGGGGGCGGCTGGGGGG
>NW_010139375.1:17250-18915 GCF_000699245.1 Pterocles gutturalis | reverse complement strand
CGTGTTTGCAGCTGAGGTACAGCCCAGGGGCTGGTGCGTGCAGCCGCTGGGTTTCAGGGCGATAGCGCTATCTTTCTCACGCAGCTCTCTGTTCAGGATCCACGCGGGTGCCGGGGGCAGGCTCCAGGATGAACGGCTGGTCAGTCATTCTGAACTCACAGGAGCTGCTTTATTCGTGGACGAACAGCACTGTGAAGCTCAGAATTGCACATTCAGTCTGAAAATGTGTTCCAGAGAAAGTAAATTAATACTAGCAATAGAATTCACCTCAAAAATATATGAAGATACGTCAAGACCACATGAAGATGATCAGACTGTTAACAGGGTGAGAGAAATACTGCTTCAAACAGCATACAAATGTATTGCGGAGCTTAGTGGAAGATGTTACAAAACCACAAATAATTTAAGGAAAATATTTAAGTAAACTGATAAAGGAAAGCTCCAACAGCAACTGTTACCCCTCTGGTTCTGTCACAGCCTGTTGCAAGCTCCTTCTTGCTGTAGTTGTGGTAAATCCAAAGAGCGCTGCTTGGATCTCTTTTGACTTTGGTTGAACAGTGAGATGCATGATACACTGATACATGAGCTCATCCTCATCCAAATTCACTTTTGCCCCAGTGAATGGGAATAATAAGAAGAGACCAGCTATTATGAAAAGGTTTTACAGTTTCAGGTCGGAGCTGAAAACCAAAATCATCAACCCAAACCTCTTTTATTTTTCATCTCGTGTAAGAACTGTCAGCCCTGCACAAAGCCCTACAATTATGTGTATCTCTACAGCTAAGGTCTCTACATATCTAACTGTATCCTATGTATATTCTAGCTAGAGTAGGAATGTTTGTCACAGATACAAACTTAATTTGGAAGGATTGTTTCTTTCCATTTGAAGAGAAGAGGTTACACTGACTCCCAGAATAAAGCAACTCTCTTATAGAAGTGTTCCCTGCAATACTTGAGCTACATAGCATTAATTTTATTGAACAAGTGCTTTCATGCCATTTTTTCTTGTTTACCCAAGTCAAATTAATTCCTGACCATTTTTTTAACCTGAAGTAACATGTTAATACAACTTATCTTCCATAATGCCTTAAAAGTTCTTCATTACTTAATTGACTTATGCATATCCTAGCATTTGAAGTAGAGAATTTTAGTCAAAATTAATGAATTCTCATTAATTCCCATTTTATGGTCTATTTAGCTTCAGATCGGAATACAAATTGCTAATTAGATAAACTATAGAAACTATAGAAAATAGCAATATATTTTATTTATTTGTTTGTTTCTTTTGTGCAGTGTTGGCTGTTCAAAGCCATTCCTATCATAGAGAAGTGGCAACGAAACATGACAGGAAATAGTGAACAGAGCTCCCGCTGCCATTCTGTTAGGTAACAAACTTTCATTTGTCATTTTTTAAATAAAATTTTGAAATACTTTATTATGGTTTTGTATATAGAAGCTGCAACTGAATAACTTAAGTTCTGAGCAAAAGTACTGGCTGATCAGTGGCAGCTCATGCTCTTAGTGTATGTAAATACAAGAGCAATCGTGCAAATCAATGGCATTAAATGTTCTCTCTAACAGTTGTACAATATAGACCAGATGATATATTCAGTTTGTACTTGGCTTTTCATAGTGGTCATAATGATTTCTGCACAGCAAAAAAAT
>NW_010139375.1:0-17228 GCF_000699245.1 Pterocles gutturalis | reverse complement strand
GTTGAAAAACGTAAGAAAATAGCTTGTGTGTGGTTAAATGGTTTTGTAATTGACAGAAGTGTTTACCTAAAGAACTTGAAGAACCCGGTGAATTTTTAAAATCATCTTGTTATAGCATATATTTGAGTAAGTGATTCTTCTGCTGCTCTTTACAAACGTGCTTTCCTAACAAACATAAATATATGACCTAATAGATAAAAGTAATGTGATTTCACCTGGAAAAGAACCCCAGCAAGCCACATCTGTGTCATATATACCGTTTTGGTAAAACCTACATAAACTTAAAAAATAAAAGGAAAATGGAACAGAATTAAGAATGGCAAAGCTGTGAAGGCAGCAGTTTTAATAGATATTTTATCAACCGTATGTGTGGTTAATTTAACTACTGAGATATTACTTGAAAATAAAGATACATTTTTTTGCACCTCTATGACCAAACAATCCTTTGTTAGTCTCCCTAAGTCTCCCTTGCAGATAGGATGCCACTTAAAAATGGCATTAACACAGCTCTGTCTGTTGGTGGGTACCATTCCCTGTGTGCTCTCAGTGAAAAAGGTAAACAGTCCAAAATGGGGTCGAGGATAACAAGACCCCAAAAAGACCTCATACACAGTTACATGACGCATGAGTTCTGTGTCTGTAAGAGCAGATACAGGACAAAGGGACATTTTGGTATTTGCTTACCATTAATTGAATACACAGATAATGTTCATGCGCCTCAGGGAAAAATCCATGCATTCTGCCCATTTTTTTGAAATACCAACATTGAATAGACATGACTGGTTTGATAAATATGAGTTTCACTCAGCTGAAAGTCATCAAAAACAACATGTTCTTGTTGATGTAGAGAGGCTCCTTGCGTATTATTGCAGCACTTCATTAAATAAGAGGATTTGATGATTCATCACTGCAAACTAATTTACTAAAAATAAAACATAAATACAACACTGTAACACTTCGTGGTTTTGCTATTTATGTGGCAAGATTTGCTCAAACCTCTTAGGGAAGCCTTTACAGAAAATGAAGCCTTTACAGAAAATGAAACCTAAAAAAGCAGGAAATCTGCATTGAGATTATCAGTTCAAGCTTCAGTTTTATGAGTAGAAATACACATTGCAACAACAAATACTTGTTTAGTGTTGCCTGCTACACAGTCTTGGCTGCATAAATAAATAAATAGTCACAGCAATTGTAATGCTGATCTGAGGTGGGTACATGGATTGATAGCTCAATAACCAAGCTTTCTTCTCCTATTTTACTGCATTAATATTACAAAATCTCCGGCTCCTACCATCTGACTGTTGGCAAGTGAACAGATGGCAAATTTTATCTACTGTACCTTACTAAACAGAGTGGATGCCTATTAGCAGTTGGGAAACCAGCCAGATAACGTGGAATCAACTCTCATCACAAAGCCTACAGAGATGAGAGGACTTTGTGATGAGTTAGATCAGGTTGCCAAGTGCCATGTTTGGACAAGTTTCGAAAATCTCCAAAACTGGTTATGCCACAGCCTCTCTGAGCAACCTGTTTCTTATCCACTCAGATTATGAGGGGTGTTTTATTCCTTTTAGCTATTGAGAATTTCCCTTGCTGCAATTTTGGATTGTTACAGTCTCAGAAGTAACAATATATTTAAGGCACGTATTTTTGGACTTAACAGATGGACAAGATCAGTATTGATGATATTGCCATATTGCCTTTTCTAAATAAAAATTCAGTATTCTGCAGAAATAATAGTATTTGATACTAATTTTATTTTTATTTACTTTTGATTTAAAACCTTTATACTAACTTCATTATTCACTGTTCTGAAGCTTGTTTCTAAGTAGTGCACAGGAGATTTCATTAATGCTGAATGCAGTTGCAGAAAATAAGGGAAAACAAAAGGTGTCTCAGCAATTATGTCAAATACTAAAATAAACACCCAAATTACATTACAAGAATTAGAATAGCAGAATAGTTAGAACAACTGCTATTACTTAGCAGAAAACTTACTTAGAAAACTGCTAAGTAATAATTAACCTTATTCTTATAAATTTTTGCAACACTTACCTCAGTTATGTTAGCAATAAGTAAAACCGACAGATTAAGATATATGAAGATGTCTGCAGCACTAAGAAGATGCCAACACATAGAAATCTGCTTTCCCTTTTCCCCGGTGACAGCTGGAGACTCTCAGTTCTCAGTGGAGAGCCTTGAAGAACTTCCATCTGCAGTAAGCTATGACACTGTTTCAGTGTGTGTCCTCTCTCTCTGTGATGGAACAATAAAACATAAAAGACTTGCCAGGCACAAATATGTAAGAACTAAGTGATACGCGAATGGAAGCGTGTCAGTATATGGAGCCAGTGTTAACTTCAGCTACTAACACAAAGGCACAGCCATTTTCAAAGGGACAAAGTTGATCTTTATTCATAAAAATAACTTTAGTCATCTGGAGAAACCCTAGTTTTGTTTCTCAGGATAATTTTAAGCCAGATAAGTTGTCTAAATTCTAACACAATTATTACATTTCTCGCCTACAACAAATGCTGCATCTGTTTCTAAATAAATAAATTTGCACACTTTTACATTATCCTCCCAGACAAACCTTGCATAAAATTATCCTCACTGGCTACTGTAAACAAATTTTCTGAGAAATATAGGTAAAAAATCTCATTCCCATTGACTGTTCTTTGTTAAAAGCCTAGACCCAAAGCTATTCATAGCTTTCCTGCAATTACAAAAAACAAAGGACAACAGTGTAGATGCCACATGGTAAGAAATAATGCTGTATCCACAAATGAAGATAGCTCCATAGGCAATCTGACAGGTGGTTTGCAAGGGGGTTTGAAGATTCATTTCTTTTATCAACAGCACCTTATCTGCATCTAAGATTTATTAACTAGAATCTGCATTTTTGATCACATGCATGTCATACCAGCTGAGATTTGAAATATAAATTACATTGCTATCTTTTATCCTGAGCCAGGGAATCTTCAAAAAACAGCTAAGTTCTATCATAAAAAGAATCTAACTTAATTTTTCATGAGAGATCTATTTGATGGTATTTCTGAGAATCACGGGTTTTTTCTTCAGTGATGTGCTGTGAAGATGAAAAAGCCACTAGCTATGTAAGAAAATGGTTGAAACAGAAATGCGCTTGTTTTAATGAATATGTTTACTTTGAATGGGGAAAGCAGCAATAATAGTCTAGTTTGGACCAAACACATGTAAATTATAAGTGTAATTTCATTCACTTGATAAGAACTTGAACTTATTGTGAAAGCACATGTAAATATTATTATTCCAAAGCCAAGCCATTTCACTTGCTAAAAATTTCAGTCATTTGTGCTTTCACCTGGACATTGGAACAATCCTCCAGCAAAACCCACTACATCATACATGACAGAATTGTTTGAGATAAATTTTCTGAGTGGCTTTTCTGGTAAAGTACTGACTGATATTAAAGAAATAGCAGAAAGGTAACACAATCACTTATTTATCATAAGCCAAAGTTCGATTTGGAAATAGCTGAGAACAGTAGGATGTTGCACAGTTACTGTTTGCTAACATTGCAGATGTGGAGGTCAGTCTTTAAATAATACAGTAAAGAAAAAATCCAAATGTCCCACTTACTATGAGCTCAGAAAAAATCAAAAGTGTCTTTCTTCTCACAGAAGTCACCCTTACTCCAGACACTACACTCTGTTGCTTTTAGTTAGAAAAATATCTAAGGAGCAGGAAATACAAAATGATTACTCTCACCTACTTTTTACAATATCTATTTATAAGATGCCCTACAATTTTCAAAATCTTAGTGACAGCTGAAAACATTAATATGGATTACCTTGTTTGCTAATGCATTACACCAGCTGCAGTCAGCCAGGAGTTCACCTAGCAAAGCCACCACTTAAGCCACAGGAAAAACTCTGAAAAAAAAAATCTCTGAATAAAGATGGGCTAAATGCTTCCAAAATCTATCTTAAACAGCAGGTATTATTCCAAAGAGCTGTTGTCTTCAGATGTTTCTTCTTGGCAATATTGATCTCTCATGGCAATGCATGTACATTACATACCAAAACAAACACCGTGTGTGATTCGTTTGTCTCTTCTGTAAGTTTAAAATGGTGTTAACTCTTTTATGTATGGATTCCATATACAAAGTCAGCATGTGTTAAGAATTATTCCCAGCATTTTATGTGTCATGGGATTCTTCTCAGTAATTTGTGGCTCAGACCTCTTCATGTTTACCAAAAAGTGTAAGACAAAAAAAATACATCAATTAGGATCGATGAGTCAGGAAGAAGGAAAAGCGTTGTGAAACTTTTATTCATTTCACATTATCCAAAAAACCAAACAAAGCAAACCAAAACCTTTTCTTGTATGTTCCTGAATTGTCAGTGGCAGCTGGGCTTTGCAAGACCTCAGAAAAGGCTTTCAGGACATGTAAAAGTGCCTATAATATAATGTCTGAAGAGCTAATGAGAAATACCTTTCGTGTAAAGTAGGGACCCCTCATATCCAGATGGCATGTACTCGCTAGCTGTGGTAGCAGTATTATCACAGGTAGCACAAGTGCACTTGGGAAATAACTAGAAAAGCTGTTCAAAGGATCTCAATTTTTCATTAACTGTATCACAGTCTGAAATGACTGCCTCGTGAGGCCCTGTTCCTTCCACTGAAAACCCCACAGTCATCTTCTAACCTTTATTTCTGTGCATATTTCATCATCTGTAATGTATGAAAATGCCAAATTTTGGAAATTCTGCCTTTTTCATACTTTGTTACACAGTATGAATTACATTTATCACACAAGAGTCTATGTGCAGTATACAGTTAACATGAGTAACAGGCATGTAGGTCAAAGCGCTTGCTACTAACTTAACCTAAAAATGAGTAGTCCCACCACAAGGCTCTAATTGTTTCACTCTACTCTGACCATTTGCATAGATATGGCAATACTGTTTTATAAAGTCCAAGGGAAAAAAACCCAACCTTTAATAAATTGGCAAGCCCTGGCTTAGAACTGCCAGACATGATAAATTATTGGAACACAGCTAAGGTGGGACTTGCAGCACGTTCCTGTGGCAGGCAATGCTTCTGCAGAGAAGCAACGCGCTGAATGCATTGAAGAGAAGCAATGCAGAGAAGCTGTGCGCTATCAGGAAAATATGTTCTTACCACTTTATTTTCTGGAGGCCTGCAGAAGACTTTGAGAGTTGTCCATCATTGCAACACAAAATGATACTCTCACAGTAAGACTACCTGGATGCCAACCTCAGTGTTCCTTCCAAATGACAGAGTTTGGAAAAGGTTCTTCTTCCAGAAGCAGACTCCAAAAGAACTACAATTAGGCACTATCTGAGAAAAAAAAAAAAATGTTCATTGGCAACAGAAATTAATTGAATTATTTATTTTTTTCATTTCATTCTAAAAGGCTTTTTAAAAATCAGCATGGCAATAAGCAGAAATTAAATGATTGCTACAAATTTTTGAGAGCAACAATCAAACTAGTGTCACCAGACAAACTTACAGATGTTCCTCTACATTACAAAAGAAAACTATCAAGTGCCCCTCACCATTTCACTTTACCCATTCAAAGGTAACTTAGAATTTATTTATTTACCATCTTGTTCGGATTCACTAACTCTAAAAATCAGAGGTGGAGATGTGTCTTAGTTACGCAGTGGTGAACTCCACTTCCTTCCGCCCCATTAGTCACCACTCGTAATTAGGTATGGTAACAAGTAATTTCCCTCTGTCCCAGGCTGCAAGGACCCACCTTTCCCTGGGGACAGTTTTCTCCCTGCACCACAAGACTGTGCTGACTTGATGCCTGTACAGTCTTAGCAAGGTGTCATGTCTGATGAATTTGCTGAAGGAAGGTTTTTCCTGCAGGAATAGAGCTGGAAAAGAACAATGATTTATAAGTAGATAACATCATAGTTAACTGTAAGGAAAGAACAGATATTAAGCAATTAGAGCAAAAAGTCACATGTGATAATACTGGTTGATAGTCAGACTGCTAGATTCTTAAATTAAAGAGATTACTGAAGGATTTTGCTTCTTCCCCAATTTAATTCAGCAAAGCTATTTTTAATACAATACATTGATTATATCCATATTTATAACAATGCAAGTAACTTCTTTAATCCTATTAACTTATTATGTTAACTAATCAAGTAGAAATTTGGGCTCAGATACCTGTTTGTGGAAAGTTCCCCCAAAATTTTGAAAATGTAGTCCATGAAAATACACCAAGCCTAGCCATTATGACAGTCCTAAAAAGGGACTGTTTACTGGAAAACTTGTCTGTTCTTGGAGACAGGATTTATGGACATATCAAGAAGACTCTGCATTTGATATTTCTCATTGTATAAAGGGGCACTAATTTCACCAAAATGTCTTCAAAAGTCCGCAAGCAGAAGCCAACCAAAACAAGAAAAAAAAAAAAAAAAAAAAAAAGTACTAGTTACACAACACAATAAATTCTCAGTTTGGACATTCTGCATGAAGAGGGGAAGTATATGATCTATGTCCCATATTTCTATGTGATGATCTAGTTCTAACAAGAGGGAAGGAAGGACAAGGCAAGCAAGAGGGAAGAAGGGGGGTTGAGAAGTGGGGGGTGAAGGTATTTCCATTCAAGGAAAAAGAAGGTTTCCATATCAGTTGCTCCTTTGACAGTAAATGCAAGAAAGACAGAGTTAGAAGCCTGCAGAAAATGCCAACTTCAGTACAGATCGTAGCAAGTTGCTATGTCAGCCATTTCAACAAGTTGAGGCACAGGTGCAACACAGGAGGAATCTTATAATAAATTATAGTACTGTTAGTACCAATAGTGTATTCTACAGGTTTATTTTTGTGTTTCTTCCATTATTGCAAATCCATGCTTCTTAATGCAAATATGTTCTTCTTCTCCTTTACCCTTAATAATGAATTTGACCCAGGGTTCCTTTGCACACAGGCTGCATGCTTCAAGAGATGGAAAATCTGTTATTCAAAGCTGAACTCATGCAGCCTTCTCCCTGGTGGGTCATGAGTTCTCCAGACCCTGCAAGGCAATCCATCACAGCACTGCAAGGGCATACTCATGAGCAGGTAAGTTGCTAGCTTTGGAGATACATCTTTCCACACATCTCAGCAAGAGTGCAAAGACAGCCTGAAGGTTACTGTAATTTCTCATTACAGAAGGATGCAGCCTTTATTTATATTTCCACTTCACTGTTGAGACTAACTATTCATACAAGAACAAACCTTTGAGTAGCATTTTTAAAGCTTATCTAATTTCAGAGTTTATCATACTTAAATTTCCATTGAAGATAAATACATTTGCCATTCCAACTTTATTGTTTTATATGCATAATCTGGGTGTTCATTATACCAGCATTCTCATGTAAGAAGAATGTACGTACATTAATGTAAGTGGCAAGTTATCAGTTATCTCACAAGTAAGGCACTTCAAGGTTAGGTCTCGACATATAACATATTCAAATATTATACCTGAAATCAAACATGTAATATCTGCCCTTAAATTCTTTATTTTTCAGTTCTTCTCAACTGATAAGAGATACCGAGCAGCTCAAGCCTGATTTTAAAAGCAAAAGTCTGCCCTAACTTCCACTCTCATATTTGGTCTTCCCCTCTTCTCTGCACCTTTGTATTCTTTGGCTTCTTCTGACATTCAGATACTAAAATTTGTAGCCAAGAACTGCAGCTTTTTTCCCCACAGGCAATGTGAAAGTCCTGCACTGCCACCACCCAAATAGCAGATCTATATAAATTCTGATACTAGTGAAATCTAGACTTCACTTCCATTGGAAACTTTAGTAGTGACAGTTCATAAAATTGCTGTTGATGTCTAGTTTAACACTCAGATTGTGCTGAATCGAGAGTTTTTCAATGCTGCAATATAACCGTGCCAAATCAGAATGCAGTACTAGAACGTCATTAAGCTATCACCACCTTTCATTTCTTCATAGAACATAAGAACATCCTTCAATGAAAGATCACAGAAGAAAAAACATGTGAAATGGTACAACAGTTTTCATTTGCAACAGGGATATGATATATTCTTGTCTTGCAGGTGTATGTGTGAATAAAATCACTCAATTCCACACGAAAATTTGTAAAATGCTTTTGAATGCCTGCAATCTTCAGAAAGTACTGAGCTCACCTGCTGAAGCTCTTGCCTCTTTTTGACATCTAAAGACATGCAACTAAAAACAAATGAACCTAGAATCACTGATTTTTTTGACTGCTGAATAAATTTGTAGGCGTAAAGACAGAATATGAAAATTGTAATAACTGAAATAATTTGAAGACAGACACAATACCACTGTCCTTTGTAAGATAGTTCTGCTGTAAAAGTCAGAAATGGTCAAGAAAAGAAAAAAAAATCCATTTCCAGGCCACGGAGTTGGCATGTACCAGATAAAACAAAACAACTTTGCTTTGTCTTCTGCTCCCCAAAAGCTTGTTGAGTTTCTCATATTGCTACACATGTTGTTAAGACTGCCTCACCTCTCATCAGACTGTTTGATGACCTCACCCAGAGATCTGTAGCTGCCGTGTGACAAAGCCACGTGCCAGTGTAATGTGACTGAAGCAGGAACGCTGTGGTCGACAAAGGAAATGTTTCACTGTACAAGAACCATCAGACATTACAAACTGAACTCCAATAGCTAAATCTTCCAAGAGCTACATTTAAAAAGAGGACATGGACTGGAGAAGTAGGCGACCAGATATGGAGGAGGCTGTGGGCAATGTAAATACAAGCCAAACTCTAAAGGAAAGCTTCACTTCAGTTTTTAGTAAAGAGAGGGATGTGCAGGAGAATAATGTTAGGATGAAAGAGTGATCAGGCATTGGAACAGGCTGCCCAGGGAAGTGGTGGAGTCACTGTCCCTGGAGGGGTTCAAGAAACATGTCGATGTGGTGCTTAAGGACATGGTTTAGTCAGTTAGGTGGTGTTGGGTTGGACTTGATGATCCTTGAGGTCTTTTCCCACCTTAATGATTCTATTCTATTTACCTAAGGCAGCAAGTACAGAGAAGTAAAAATCACAGTTTTTCAGGAGAGCCCAGACATGAGCTGTTCCTGGTGATCTCCATGACAGAATATTGAAACAGCCAGAACAAAAAAAAGTAAGTCCTGTAGCAATGATTTTTAATTACGCTGTCAGTTCAAATGTGAATCTTGGAATGACAAGTAGAGTACCAAACTGCCAGAGTACTGGTGATATAAGTAGATACAAAGCCTGTAGAATTGACAACAGGTCTAAGTAATATCTCACAGATTGTGTAAAATTGCTCTCTGTGGTGCCCAGGTTATGTGGGTGGTAAATTCAAGCAGAATGAATAGCACTTGCTTTTACCTCTGTCAGGGGAGGTGATGCCTTGCCACAGATTGGTGCAGGGCTGGCTGAGCACCTCTGCCTCTGGTTTAGCTCCAAATTACGCCTCCTGTTTAACTCATCTGTTTGGTTTAGTCAGGAATAAAGCTGAGGAGGAACCACCAAACAGTAGTTAACAGCACTGCCTCTGGTAACCCCACCACATCAAATTAAAATCCAAACTCAGTTCTAGTCCATGTTGTTGGCTTCCAGCACTACAAGCCGTGCAGGCCCTAGGTTAGAACATAGCCCTGGCTTGAGATGTGAGTGGATGGGAGCTAGGGAGAGGATGCTAGGCTGAGGATGCAGGGGAGATATCCAATGTTATAATTTGCAACGTAGGTTTATCAAAACTAGATCATGTTATACCAGTTGCTATCTTTGACTGAATAACTACCTCCACAGACCAGAAGAATTTAGTAGACCTAATCTAGGTAAAAATATAAGCAGTGCATTTGATGCAAATCACTATTTTTAAAAATATTATCTAAAGTTTGATTACACTTTCAAAATACTTAAATTATTTTTAAATTATTGCATTAAAATAGAGAGGACAAGAATACATATGAGTATAAAGTGCATAAAGGGGAGATTTTAATAGGTTGTGTTCAAAGAGAAATTGTGAAGACAGAAAAATAATCCATCACATGAATTATAGTTTTGTCATAATGAGTGTTCCTCATGGATTGCTATTGATGTCCACTATGCTTAGCATTTAATTGCAGGGAGAGCTGAAGTTCCAGAACAACACGGGTGCTTATGAAATTTGCAGATAAACCAATGCTGGATGGTATGACCAATACCAGTAATGGCTACTTTATCATTTAGGAAGGATTAGATGACAGTGTAGTCTAGGCAGCTTGATGTTCTATCTGTGCGTACTCTAATTATCAAATACACTAGCGCTAACCTGGATGCTCATCACTGATCCCAGTGGTTGTTATGAGAAAGAAGAGCATGACAATTGACAGCATCTCCCTGAGCTCTCTGCTTCAGTGGTCCCAAGAAGACCATGCACACAGGAGCCTCCCCTCTCCTCCATTAACTGCCAGTCAGTCACCTGGCATGGGACAAAGCCAGCTGTCACGTTGCCAATTTGTTATGTGCCTTCAGCATAAAACTAACTCACCCTGGCCAGCCTGGCCAGAAAAGAAACAGGGAAACCATCTCTATTGCTCTATTGCCTACCTTTGTCCTTCTCAACAGAGGGGCTCTTTATTTGTTACAGCTCTCCTACAAATTTGTGCCACTTCCTTTTGCTTGTCCTTCATTACAATATGAATACAAAGCTTTCCATGAAAAGAGAGAGACTTGCCAAAGACTCAAGTTATTTGGCAATATCCAATTCAAGTTGATTTTTTGGCAGTTCTAACTGTATTCTAGTCTTCCTGACTAGGTAAAATGGGAATTGCCCTCACAGCCTTTTGCATCCTGCTTAGGAAGCAGTAAAGGCAACCTGCCCTAGACTACATAATTTGTTAACTATTTGTAGAAAATACTGGGAAACACAAACCCTTCATTTTCAGCATATTCCACAACCCTAAGCACCAGCATTCAATAATAAAGATATTTATGGATTTAGCCTCATTTCATAAGCTTGCCTTCCTCATGAAACATTAACCCTCTGAACAGTCAGCATACGTGACTTGGAAAGGCTGAAGCTTATGGATACAAATTGTATTTTAAGTTGTACATATTATAAGCTGTCCCTTATCAGAAGGAAGTGAAAACTCTTTAATAATACCTAATAAAAATATTAGCATAGCAACTACCTTATACAGGTGATTGGGTTTTTTAGGTGAAAGGCTGTACTTGGCAGATGAGAAAGAAATTAAGAGCTTCGGCTTACCGTGCTTCTACGTCTTTATTTTTGACAGCAGCAAACCATATGTACTTTTTTCCTGTTGTTTTAACAAAGCAGCACTCTGTTAAATATTAAACATGTGTGTGAATTAAGGACTCACATGCTGTGCTGCAGGAGTCTGTGCAAATCAGACTACTTGAGTGACAAATCTCGTGGTTTACGCATTTTAAGAATTCAAAGTAGTAATAATCCTGAACTGCAGACACACATCAAGAGCCCTGTTACCTTACATGTTATACCAAGTCCTAGTCACATAAATGGGTTAACTGCATAGGCACAAGGATCCATCTGAATTCCACTGCTAGACTGAAAACCTCTCATGTTCAAACGTTTGTTATAAGATCCCATTTCAAACATCTCTATTATAATCTCAGTTTAAAAATAATTTAAAATACCAAACTAAATGTTTTTGCTCCAGCTGAAACCTCTAAATGGTCATCTCCAGCACATCTTGTAGTTTGCCTGCCCATGCTGCCCTTACTCAACTCACTCACCTTTATGTAATACCAAATCCTGACCTTGTTAGATACCTAAGTGTTTTGTTTCAACATTAAACATTTCTCGTGCAACTCTGAGAAGCAGACAGTCCCTGTCATTTCATTTTTTTTAATTTTCTCTCCTATAAAATGCATGGGATAAGATCTACACTGGGTTTAAATTAGACACTCATTTGTTTCAAAAGCCTATTCCCCATTAAACAGGAAGCAATTAGTAAGAATAGAAGAGCTAGTCTTCACTTTAAAAACTGGGAAGATATCTACTGATCCTCTGAAATGAAGAAAAATGTCTTGTGCTCTGTCGCAGAGAAGCTGAAGTCAGCATGGATATGCGCAGCCTCCAAGCAAAATTCAACTTGTGAGCTGGCAAGCTCCCTGCTGAGACAGTGCTCTCCAATGAGCATCAAGGCAGCCGAGCACACATAAGTAGGATACAATTGCCCACGTAATACACATTTTCCGTAGTTTTGCCATTTTCACTTTACCAGAAGAGATATTATATGAACACAACAAATACTCACAGCAACTAGCAGACCAGGTTCTGTATTCAGCATTTTAGTGTAAGGGCACAAGAGTAACATGCAAGCCATGACTGTGGTCTTGAAATTGTCTCATCTGCAATGAGATTTCTTCCCTGTAGAGGCTGTGGGGCCTGTGAAACTGATAGTTGCTATCAGAAAATTCCCGGGGGTAAAACTGGGAATTTGAGATTTTTATGTGTAAAGTACAGAGCCAATGAGTATACGTAGCTTTGATGAGCTGAATTTTGCTAGCATCACACTTCTGAAACTTGTCACCAGCATGAAAGGGAACCCACCTTCAGTCTCTAACAAAGTTTAGAAAGATCCTTCAGCTATTCTAAACTTTATATGAACACTCTATGTATACCTCTGCCATTAAAATATTCAAATTTGAAGATTACACTTCTTGAGAACAAATTTGAAATCAGTGGAGTCATAACCATTTCCATGACACAACCATTTGGCCCATAACCACATCAGATTTTATCTTCTTTTATCTACTTTTTTATCTACTTGAAAAGCCATTTCAAATTGAAACACTCTCCAAGGTAGTGCTACCCAGAAGTAAGCAAAAATGTTCCTTGGCATTTATGTGCTTAAGGTAGCAGGCACTGAAGCTTCCTGGCACACAAATCCTTGAACTCTAGCTGACATTTGTCAACATAGGTATCGTCTGATAGAACTAGCATCACCTGATTTCCGATTTCATTATAACAAGACAATCTGCAGGATCAGATTTATTTCTTGCCTAATACCCACCGTCAGCTGCTTTTGCCAGCTGAGGTAAAAGTTATGCAGGAAGGAAAACACTGAGCAGATGGGTATGTTTACTAGGGAGTTAAACTGTGTGCAGAAGCACCCCTTACAATATTTCTGGGAATTGGTGTAGTCAGGAAAGTATAAAAGCATATTATAATTAATAACAGCATCAGTCAGCTCAATCATGAATTAGTTTTATAAGGCTGTGATTGGAAAAAAATTTTTTTTTCAATTTTTATCTTTAATAGTTAATACTATTAAGGTGTATAAAAATACATTTCTTTCACTTACAAAATATTTTGAAAAACAGTTCTTTTTACTTAATATTTAAGAAGCACTAAGAATACACAACCATGAAATGTTAGCCTAGGATCTAAAATAGGTCAAACTCCAAAATACAGCCTATCTGCATACTGTAAAGACAAGAGATGGCAACTTAGAAAGATACACTCCCAACATTTCAGATTTTTTTTTAATTAAAGAAAATGAGTGTTCACATTACCCAGAAATTGGAAAACTTCAGTGGATTATCTTGAAAAATACATTTGGCACATAAGTTGTTATATGTTCTCAGATTAAATTTTAAAAAAATGTTTCCAGTTGTATGATTCTCAGGACCAATCCTAAAAAAAGGTGGATGGATCCTTTCTGAGATGTTCTTCAGCAAAGAGTGATCAGCTCTGGACAGGACTAAGTTTAAAGATTTCCCAGCTGAAGAGGATTGAGTCACACAGATTGTGACACCCACAATGCACAGCTAACTTGACTGTCACCCAGTGCAGAAGATCAGACAGTACTGGTTTGTAGAGAAACTCCATAATTAGCTGAAAAACAAACCCCAGATCATAATCCTATTGCTTAAATGGAGATAAAAAAGAGCCATCTGAAAGTAGGCCATATTGACCTACTGTTGTTGGTCCTGAGGCCAGTCCAGAAATCAGCCTTGTTGCAAAACCCTTGGCAAGCTTTCTGCTCGTATGGGTAAGGACAACTAATAACTAAGGAGGGTAAACAATACCTCTGCAACTGCAGTGGAATTTTCAGGAGAAAGTGTTGAAGCAGAAAACTGCAAAGGGCCTGCTTAGATCTCTGTAGTTCCTTAAAACGAGGTAAATAGGCTTTCTCCTCTCTGCCAGGCAATGTCCTTTGTTCAGTGCACCCTGGCACTGGCAATCCCCTGGTTGCTCAAGTCCTCTATTGCAGATAGCCCTTTACCAAAAGGAAACAACTCCTCTTTCAAACGCCTGATGCAAAATTAACAAATAGCAATTCTTCTCTTTGTTGGGCACACACTTTGATTACACACTGTACTAACTTTATGACTTCATAAACTGGTGAACTAAGACAACATAGTTGGTAACACATGATCTAATCTCAACTGTCACGTCGGTTTGATTATAATATTGTTCATTTTAAGTTTACAGTAGTTGAGCCTATGTGATGTGCTTCTGTGATGTTAATATTGACCTTTCTCATTTAAAATAATAAAATAAGAAAAAGCACACAGAACTAGATTATATCTTCATATTTAATCGCCCTTTGCACGTCTGTCAGGTAATACAAGTTAGGACTTTTAAACAAAGGCCTTTATTAAAATAGGTCACTCCTTGTCAGAAAAGATGAATTAAAATATATGCCCTAGCATGATCAGAGGACAGGTGAGCATATTTTTACAAGGGAAGAATAGAAGAGCTTGGCTTGATTAACATAGCAAATTGAAGGATGATAGGGATACAGCTTTTCTTCATAGCTATCACAAATGTTTATAGAGGGAGAATGCTGGCAGCGATTGATCCTGGTTGAAGATAAAGAGCGTACTCATCCAGCAAGTGAGGCTCTGGACAAGCTATATAATAGGACAAGACCTAGAGACCTACAAAAATGGGAGTACTCAACAACACAGTTCAAATTTTCTACATTTCTGGTGTTTTTGAAGAACAGTTTCTCTTTCGCAATGTATTTTTCCTCTATTGATTGTGTCTGTGTTGTGCACATGGTAAAGTGATTTGCAATTCTTACAGATATAAATTTCCTTAGAAGTACCAGATAAATTGTCATGCTTTTTAATTAACTTGAATTAAAACCTCTGCAACCGAGAAAGATTAAAAACTTTTTCTTTTCCCAGGAAGCAGATCAAAGGCCTTTATGAAAGAAAGGGAATATTTCCTGAATGGTTCAAGTGCATAGCAACATGATGTAATTCATAACGTAAGTGCAATTTATGAACATTCCTCTTATCCTGAAGCTTGGCACAAACTGTACTTCACTGGCAATTGGTAAGAAATGTGCAGCTACTATGAATGGAACAAGTTCCTTTAAAAAGAGGCAGTGTTTAGACTAACCAGTGACTAAGACTTTTAAGTGGCAGAACTGATGTGATGAGACTTAAAAGAGACTAACCAGTGACTAAGACTTTTAAGTGTCAGAACTGATGTGATGAGACTAAAAAATAAGATTTTTTTACATATTTTCAATATAAAAGGGTGACCACAAGTCACAGATATGCTAATTGTTTTTAGCCAAAGAGCACAGGCACAGAATAGCCCTGAGGCATGACAGAAGATGGAACGTGGTAATTCCAAGCAATCCACTGTCCACTGATGCTGCAAAATGGATTCTGTGCAGTCATACCTAATCCAAGCTGTGGGCTCTTTGCTCTGTGCCTGCACAAGAGTGGGAGGTGTGCCAGATTTTCCAGACCAACCTGCTCAGGACACAACCACGGAAATCCAGAATTCAAGGCAGCGCCTCCACTGTTACCCTCCTCCTTTTGGCTCAGCTCTCCATAATCTCAGGCATCGCCTCCACTGTTACCCTCCTCCTTTTGGCACAGCCTCCATAATCTCAGGCAGGTTTTGCACAGCACAGCAGCATAATCCTCACTCAGGCTTCTGAGAAAACCACTAAATTGTGAAAAAAAGCTGTGAGACAGTATCAGCTGTGTCAGCTACATCCGGACAAAATAGGGAAGATAAAAGTCACAAGCAGAGGCGAAATTGTTGAGATAGGGAAGGTCACTTCCTGGAGAGGCATAAAGCCCTAAGGAAAAAACAAGGAATCAAGGATGGCAACTCAGCAACTCTGAGGGTGAGCCTGTCCCAGGGAACATGGGAGGCCCACGGTCATCACCCTGTAACTGCCAGGTCTCTGCCAGCTCTCCTTAGCCTGGGAACTTGTTAGTCACACCCATCAACTGTGTGCACAAGGCAACAAATAATTGCTTTGTACCTTGAAGGTGTGCATATCCTGCTTTCAGCGTCTCTTTGTATGCACTCAGAGTTGCCAAAGGCAAATGACATAGAGAAAAAACAGGGTACCTCCAGTATGCCAAAAACACAAGCACAGAGCAGCCACCTTATCTTTGTACCTTGAAGGTGTGCATATCCTGCTTTCAGCGTCTCTTTGTATGCACTCAGAGTTGCCAAAGCCAAATGACATAGAGAAAAAACAGGGCACCTCCAGTATGCCAAAAACACACAAAAAAAAAAACAGAGCAGCCACCTGATGAGATGGCTTTCTCTGAATGATAGTTCATACTTTACATACAAGGAAGGAAAAAAAAACAACTGTTGGTGCTTTGTTACATGCAGCCAGATTGCCACTAGATGGAAAAAGCAAAATCTGTTCACTTGTAGCAGATGTTGAGGGGAAAAAAAACCCAACAAAAACCCCACACCAAAATAAGCACCACCATTCACATCCATTTTTGTTTGAATATCAAGCTTTATAGCCTACGAGTTTATTAGGGCCACTGCCAGGAATACACCCCATCCTCATAGCTGGCAGCACAGGACATGGAAGCACAACCCAGGAATCCTGCTGATAGTCAGCAATCAGGTTAGATTGATAGCTGCTGTTTTGAAACATGATACAACTTTTTAAGGAGTAGCACTCTTACGTGCTTGCTTTATCTGTAGGGCTCCTTAATTTACCTGTATGGCTGTGGAAAGTTTGTCACATCTATCTACAAGTCAAAAGCAAGTAGCGATTGATCTTTAATGTCAGACAGAATCTGAATCACTGCCTAAACCAACACAAACCAACTCCTCTGTAATCGCTCCATACATTAGTTTTACCTTTGTGTGGCATGAGGAAATGACAATAAGCTTAGAAACAGGAAGCTGAAAATAAGGCACCAGCAAAATTATATCATTTGTTTAGCATAGTAGGAGGTAAAATTCAAGAAATACTGGCAGCCATAATGTAAT
>NW_010139374.1:0-24364 GCF_000699245.1 Pterocles gutturalis | reverse complement strand
TCAAGGAACCTCTCTCCACAGGTTGGCACGTGTTTTTAGGGGAGACTTTAAAATGTCATTGGAATGTTAAGAGGAAAAGTAGGCAGTGCCCAGCCATGGGAAGAACTGGCTGAAAGATGCCTTATCCTGGGGCGTCTACTCCGAGTAGCTTGTAGTAGGCGTCTAGGGTTGAGGGTAAACTTTCTGAAGGAAGAAAATGTAAAAACTGTGAGAGACTCCTAAAAATTCTAAAATCAGTTCTGAAGATTAATGAAAATACAGCTAAATCAAGAGTAGAATAATCAATAACAAGAGAAATGAAATAGTGGTAAAGAAAAGAGGAATGGTGATAAGGACAAAATGGGATCAATTTATGTGAAAATCTCTTTTGGGAATGACTGTAAAAGAAGCTATTGGGATGGTGTTTGTATCTGATAGTCTAGCTTGTATTTGGACATGGATAGAGAGGGGAATTCAGTCAGAAGTGTGTGACTGTGGGAGACACTGACATAAATACAGACTAAAGAAACAAATGCCAGCAATAGTTGCACAACCCATGTGCTCTAGGAAATTATAGTTAAGTGTCTTTTTAAGTAGTCACTGAACAAAAGGATTTTTTTTTTTAACTAGAATTATTTTAAGGCTATTAAGATAAAGCTGGTTATAGATAAAGATCAAGGATAAAGTGATTGCAGGTTGAATCAGTTAATGTAAGTACAGATGAACACACACAAAAAATGTCTGCAACTATGGTTTTCCACTTCATGGCTCTTAGAAATTAAAAAGCATTGAGATTATAATTGCACCAGCAATGGCTTTGAAAGTGTAGTTCAGCCTCAACTTTCAGTAGAAACAAACTCTCAGAAGTGCATGGTGCCAAAAGCATGGTTACCAGTGTGAATTAGGGTATTTTAATCACCACATGTGACCTGAAAGGGAAAACGGTGAGGAAGGAATGTGCCTCTAATAGTAATCATGAATATTGAATAAACTGGCAAACAACAGTCGTCCAGTAGCAAAGACTTTTAGTGATTATTTTCAAATTGTGGATAGAGCCATCGGACTAAAGTGTTATAGCAGAAACAGTAACCTGAGAAATTGCAAGCTTGTGTCTTGACAAAAACAGCACATAAAGCTTACAAACAAATCCAGAAGAAAATAATAAAATTGTAAATAAATTGAAATAAAACAAAATAATATAAAATTACACTGAATGGAATGTGTCATGAGTTATGAAAATGAAGGATTAACCCAATTACTTTTCCTTAATACTGTCTTTGCTAGAGAGGCAAGACACAGCAAAACTAATCCATTGGAACTTCATTAATGCCATCTAATGCCAATTTATCCTAAAGCCATAGGCTGAATTATTAATTAAACAGTAGTTATGAGGTAATAAAAGAACAATAAGGTAAGAAGACTGGTTTTCAGCAGGGAGATGTAATACCCAAGGGAATTGACAACATTAATTCTTCAGTGAATTCTGGGATTTATTGTTTTTACTTATTTTAGTGACTTGGATGTGCAAACAATAGTTACGATAATGAAATTTCCTGATGGTACAGAACTGAGAGGATCAGTGTAGAGGACCAGTGAGAGGACCAGGACAACAGAACACCAAAATACCTTACAGAATCTGATACATGATGTTGGAGGGTAGTAATAAGAGAAGTGGATGAACCATAATTATGTAAAGTAAAAGATGACCATTGAAATGGCAAACCTATTGTATGATAAAACTAAAATAACTTTATTTGTTTGACCTATCAAAATGTCACCTGAAAGTGATTTATTTCTATAACAACACAGGAAAGTAAACCCATGGGAGGGAATACTGAAGCAAAGGTTCAGTCTTGGTACAGGAATAAATTAATACATAGGAACTATACATACACTTTGTTGGAAATAATAGATGTCCAATCTTCAAACAGCCAAGCAGTAGAATATCCTCCCTGCAGCAACAGAGTTAAAAAGCCTACCTGGTTTTAGGATGGAGCTTTTACGCTTATTAGAAAGGCAATTAGATGATACGTTTGCTCACTACAATATCAGAACCTGGTCCCAGTAACATGGGAGGTCCTTCCCAGTTTTGGGTCATGAGGAAGGACCTATGTCACATTTAGCGCATCCATGGCAGAAAATAGCTGGCAAACAGTGCTTTAAGGATGAGTAGGGAAGAGAAGTGATGAGAGGTATGAAGGTGATGAACAGCACTGGGTAACCAAAGAAAGATGCTGGGTGAACTGTGAAGACAGATGCAGGTTACCCAAAGGACTTATTTTAGCCATCTGAGCCAGGGAACAGTGGTGGCTGGAGCATAAAGGGAGAAGCAGGTCAGAGGATGGTGGGTGTTTTCTGTGGATGACACAGTTGTTATTGAAATTTGAGTTTGAAAAAGTCCTGCCAGTTTTTGTGGTCATGCTGGTTATCTTTAGATAAAAGGTCAAAAAGATGGCAAGAATGATGTTCCATAGTGTAATACAAATAAATGAATGTGCATGACCTTGGTTTGTGACCTTAGTGTTACACTTGTCTTTTTTTTTCCACGTGCCTGCCTTTTTGGCTTACAGCTGTCACTGGGTTTATGAGGCCTCTAAGACCATATCCTCTTTGCGAAAGGGACTGCATCTCTGCATGTTTTGGGATGCTTTCTGAAACTAATAAAAAAGAAGAGAAAATAAAAAATTAAGCAGCAAAGATTTTAAAAAAATATTAAAACCTCTTTAGTCACTATTATAAAAACAGCCAACATACGGGAACTTTATTCTCACCTTTCAGTTTCTTTTCTCTGTCCTCCAAATGCTATTGCAACTTCCTTTGCAACAGCTACTACTCTTGCATATGCAGTTAGCTCTTTGTTAGTGAATGCAGAAATTATCTGTGTAGAAGCAAAATATTTTGACTCTCCCATTTAAACAAAACCAGAACGAGCTCAAGCTTTGTTCTGGTGTCTACGAATTCTTGATTTATTGTACTAAATTTCCTATCTGCTTTGTTTTATTTAAAAAGACTTATAAAAGCCTCCACACTTAAATTACAAGGCAGAAATTTGATGAAAGGCATCATGACAAGGCTTGCATTGCGTAAAATACATTAACTAGAAACATGTGTAATCTGTTGCCAAAAAATGAGGTCGGATTTTTGGTTCTGCTATACTTTCATCATTACAAAAGGTTGGAGTTGACTAAGATCCCTTACACTTAGAAATACTTGTACCACCACCATCAGGCAGTTCTGGTTTGTGTCAGGACAAAGAGTTGCCCAACAAGCACGGGAACATTCATGCTTCCGACACGCAGTAGGCTGCAGATGAAGCTATAGCAGAGCACTCGTGCTGTGAAATATTAGGGACAGCACACGTTAAATAGGGCTGTGATTTTCAACTTAGCTGAAAGGGCAAGGCTGGCCAGTGTCACTGAAATTCAGTAGCTGGTTGGTATTTGACACCCTGATGGCCCTAGCCAAAAGCAATCCTATTTCTATAGGTGAATTCTATTTCTCTCTCAGAGTGGCCTGCATCCACTTCTGGCATGCTGCTTTCAGTAAGTTATTTTGTTGAGCTGAGCAAATGGCAAAGGGACGATCTGGAGTAGAGTTCACCACGTGCTGGCTGCCCAGCTGTGTCTGCCTGTGCTGTCCCCAGGGGTAATGCCCCCTTGCCTTGGCGTCAGGGCCCGCAGGCAGGCCTTGTCACAGGAAACCTCAGCCACTGCGGGTTCATGCCACAACTTCCTGTCAGTAAGTCAGGTCTCAGCTGTGCCTTTTTACTTCATTTCTGTATTTATTTATTTTTTACTGACAGCACTCAGTTATTTTGGTGTAGTTGTCGTGGAGTCCAGTGAAGAAGGCAAAGGTACTGCTTATCTACCCTTTCATAACGAGGGTATGTTACACTTAAAAAACTTTCCAGCAGTATAGCTGAGTCTGTGCTGGAGGCACTGCACTTCTTCGGCTGTACCAGTGTCATCATGCGTCTGTTCACACCTCTCTGCATGTGAGCAAGCTCTAAATTCACTAATAGCCGGATTGAATTTTCAAGTCTTACAAATAACAAGTAGGATTATAGAAGATATAGTTTACCAGTTTACTGAAACCTCACACTGTTTGCCTACCTTTGCCCAGAGACATGATGAGAATCCCAGAACAGGACTGAGTGCCAGGATCACAAGTGTTAATTTCCAACCTTTTGTAAAAGCAGTTATAAATCCAGTGAAAAAGGTAGCCACTGCCTAAAAGAACGGTACATTTTTTTCCCCTATTCCTTCATTAATCTTGGAGATATCACTGAAAAAAACAAATTGCATCTAAACCAATAAGAAAGCATGGAAAACACAGAAATGAACTCTTTGAATACAGTACGCTTGTCAGTGCTACATCATGTTTCTAACACCTGCTAACACAGGTACAAGTTTGCATTCAGAGGACATGGAGTAGCATTCTCCAACATCTCTGTTCCTCAAGCTGCGTTTGAATCATCCATACACATCTCAGGCTCCAGATAAATAATAGCATAGCTTACAGAAGAGTTTATTAAGACAAAATAACATTTCTCTGAGGGAAGGATTACAACTGATTTTCAATAATTAGAATCAATACTCAGCTGGCAGTTAACTGATATGTAATACTTACTCCACAGGTCTAGTGTTGAGTTTGCCCACATCACTTACATGAAAACAATCTCCTGTCTCATTGCAGCATGAAAAAATTAATCTCTGATTCTTTCTATTTGCTGGCCAGCAGCCAGTGTCCAAAATGAGACTTGAATGTAGGCAGCAAAACGAACACCAACTCTTGTTCCAGAATAATATGCATATCCGAAAGGAAACAAAAGAATTGGAAGCTGAATTAATTCTACTCCAAACAGGGCTAACTGTCATTTCTCTTTCTTCAGTGTAATGAATATTTTTGAAGTTCTTCCAGAATCAACTTTCAGTTGTTATGTTTTGCTGATTTATTATACAACTTCCACAAAGTAACAGAAAATTTTTAATCTAAAAAATAATGGCTCAAAATCCATGAAGACATAGATTTAAAAAACCAGGCTTATAATGACGTATTTACTCTTAGAAATACTTTCTACAATAAATGAAATTTAAGATAGGAATTTTTAAAAATACTGCTTGGGGAGTGGCTGGGCAGTGGGTGGTGAGCAATTGCATTGTGCATCACTTGTTTTGTATATTCTTTTATCATTGTTACTGTTTTCCCTTCCTTTTCTGTCCTATTAAACGATCTTTATCTCAACCAGGGAGTTTTATCTTTTTTTTGATTCTGTCCCCCATCCCACTGGATGTGACCAAATGGCTGTGTGGTGTTTAGCTGCCTGCCAGGTTAAACCACAACAGTATTGTTCATGCAATTACAACAAAATAAGGCTCCACACATACAAAAAAAAGAAAAAGCAAAAATGAAAGTTATTCTAAGTACCTTTGTTACAAAGGAATGCCAAAGATCTTTTATTCAAGACTGCAATTAAACAAAATATATCACATTTAAACTGAAAAAAAATAGTACATTAATGAATAATTTAAAATTAAATGAGCAGATGAATGTTCTTAATCATCGCCAGCATAATAGAAAAGCTAGAAAAAGCAGCAAAACTGGGGAAAAAACAGAAATTATGCATTTGTCCAAATGTTTAGTTTATACTAAACCACAAAGGAATTAATTCAATTTTGGTTCAAAATCCGTATTAATTATGGTTATTTTATAATGTCATTAGTAACAATTAATTGGAAAATAAAAATATGTGACAATGTGAATTATTTGTTCAATGACAATTGTTAAGAAAGGTATAGCTCTGATTTTGGCGGCTTGTTTTGCGTGAAAAATCTATCCAATGTTTGGTTAGATTCCGGTTCCAGAATTGAGACACATAATTTTTATATCGATAATTCTTAATTTTTATCCTATGCAGTGGGATTTGTGCAACAAGAGTAAAATTTGCCATCTGTGATTGCGTACTCCCTTCAAGGAACAGGTCATCCCAGATTACGTACAAAACAAATACTGTTCTCTGAGGTAGAACAAAAAGACTAGAGTTTTCTTTCCATTTCAGAAAGGGGCATGAAGAAAGAGGAGCTGGGACTTTAAAAAAAAAAAAAAAAAAAAAGTGGAAACAAATGGAAAACCTGAAAAGGGCAAAGGATGACAAAAAGAGATAGAGCATAGGTAGACAGAGGAAGAAGCCCCCTCCAGCCATAAACCTGCAAACTGCTCAGGTGATGGCATCACTTGTCCCTGCAGCCTGTCTCTGAAAATAACTGGTGCTTAACACTTTAAAAGACTGTGAAAAAAACATTATTAGACTAACATGAAACAGCTTGTCAGTGAGATAGTGTAATAGGACCAACTGCTGCATCTCAGTCCCTATTTCAAAGTTATCAACTGCTATACTTAACCATTTGCCTTCAGATCCATCGTACTGATATGATACAGCAATATTACCATCCTTTCCATTTCTTTAAGAGTTTGTTTCATCTTCAAAATGCATTTGAATCAGTTTGAGAAACAAAGTGCCTCAGGGAAAACTACCAGTAATATTTATCTGAGAGAAAGCAAAGATAATAATCTGAAAACCTGTATCCTGATGTGCTGTTTGAAACCAGCTTGTCTTGAGTGTTTAAGCAGGACCCCCAGTAGTGTAGTCTGCATTACCTGTGGTAATATGTCATTTCAAAGCATGCACATTTCTGCATTTACAATAATTAATATAAAATAAACGGTAAAATGTATTTTAAAGTAGAATGACATTTCACTGAATATTTTATATTGGTTTTTAATGTTCGCTACTGGACATTGATAATCTGTCTCAGACAGGATGCATGTGCAGACTTACCAGGGGGGTGATCTTGATCTGTTTGCACCTGTTCTGGAGGGTTATTCAGCAGCCAGTAGGACTAGGTTGGTTAGGACCAAGGAGTGAGGCTGGACTTTACTCAATTTACATAAAACTCTAATGAGGAAAAGCATTCAAAAACTAGTGCATGCAGCCTTTTGCAGCCCCCTTGGAACCTGCTAGGTCTGTGAAGGACTATGTGCACACTCTGCATCCAGAAATGGAGCTCTCAGCAATGAATAGTTTTGAAGAGCCTCTTTCATCATTGTCACTCTTGAAAGCATCTGAGAAGTCTCCTCTTAACTCATAGAATCATACAATAGAATGGTTAGGGCTGGAAAGGACCTTAAAAATAATCTCGTTCCAACCCCCCTGCCATGGGCAGGGACACCTCCCACTAGCCCAGGTTGCTCAAAGCCTCATCCAGCCTGGCCTTGAACACCTCCAGGGATGGGGCATCCACAACTTCCCTGGGCAACCTGTTCCAGTGCCTCACCACCCTCACAGTAAAGAATTTCTTCCTAATATCTAGTCTAAATCTGCCCTCCTCCGGTTTAAATCCGTTACCCCTCATCCTGTCACTACATGCCCTTTTAAAGAGTACCTCCCCATCTCTCCTGTAGGCCCCCTTCAGGTACTGGCAGGCTGCTATAAGGTCACCCCTGAGCCTTCTCTTCTCCAGGGTGAACAACCCCAACTCTCAGCCTGTCCTCATAGGGGAGGTATTCCAGCCCGCTGATCATCTTTGTGGCCCTTCTCCGTCCCTTTGTTCATATTTTAAACATTCCTCGTAAACTTCACAAGTAATCAGGATGACTGAAAAAGCATCATTTCCTGCAGCAGACCATCACACTGGGCCGTGAATAAGCTGTTTAAGGAGAGGTGTTCTTGTTATCACTGTTCAGTCATCCATGATCAAACTGAATGAGAGTCAGTGTGGTCCCTTTTGGATATCTTGTGCCCAGAAGATGGAGTTAATTTGCAGAAAATCATATACTTAATGACAAATGCTTGTAAAGACTCTCTAGCTCTACTCTTGTAATAGGCAACGGATAATGTACCTAAGTTTTACAATAAGATTTAAACCATTCTGTATTATATCTCTCATTAGCTCACCTCAAAGTTTTATGGATGGTTGTGTTTATATCTGGAAAACCAGTGTTGTCTTTTCAGAGTTTGATAGTGTTGAGAAGGGATGGAAAGCTTAAAAAAAAAAAAATCAAAAAAAGTTTACAGTCAGAATGAGGTTTGGTGATGTGAGAACTCTTAGGAATTTGGAGGAACTCCATGTTTTCCTTACATTATGAGTTCTCAGGGTGGCCTTTGAGGGCCCTACAGCAATGCAGTGGCAGGAGGAGGTGGCAGAGGGGAAGGGGACAGCTGCTGTAGCCCCCTCTCTCGTCAGGAGAGGCAGAAGGAGAGAGAAGCAACCACGGCTGTACCTGAGCATCCCCTTTTCAGCTTCCTAAGGCTGTCCTGTAAACACCTATCTGCGATTCCTAACACAAAGGTTAGCCAGTCCCTGGCTTTCACTGCTGTCGTGCTGTAAAAACAGTGTTCTGTTAGGAGTGACGGCTTCTTGGTAAAAGTGACAAAACACCCCTCTCTCTCCTTGAGGAGACAAGAAACCAAGGCTGATTCCTTGGCTCAGACTTTTGGCTAGAACTGGCGATGAAGTATCTCTAAAACATTGCTTTTGTCATATTCCAATTATCTTTGAAGTGCAGGTTACTTTTACATAGTCTTTGGACAAAAGTTTAAAAAGTGATTTTCAAGCATTTTTCTTAATAAAGCCTGTGCTGTATTGAATGGTTTTGACATACTGGAAGCCACCATATGGAGTGGATCTGTTTAATTGGTTGGATCCACATGGTTGACCGTGATTTTTCCTGCACAGAATCACAGAAAGGCTGAGGTTGGTAGGCACCTCTGGAGATCATCTAGTCCAAACCCTTGCTCAAGGAAGGTCAAGTACAGCAGGTTACTCAGGGCTGTGTCTAGTCTGATTTTGAGTATCTAAACGTAGACTCCACTGCCTCTCTAAGCAACCTGTTCAAGTGTTCAGCCACTCACAACAAAAAGCTGTTTTCTCTTGCTCAGACAGAATTTAACCCATCACTTCCTGGTCTGTTACTGGATACAACAGAGAAGAGTAATGTGTATGGACATATGTTGTTACCCACAATGAGAATTTCATCGGTGTGTTGTTGAGAATTATTTTAAGTCAGGTGTTCTCTGGTATGGACATCCTAGATATATATTTTATTATAATTTAAGGAAACATAATAAACCTGGCAGTCTGGAACATATTGGGAGGAATTGGCCATGAGCTCATTTGATCCTTCTTCTTGATGAAACTTAGGAACAAAAGTGTACATCACTTTTCACATAGCTATAGCTGAACAACAACTGTGCAACAGACGACAGATTTTCTACGTCAAATGCAATTAAGATAATAAGATAAAGCTAAGGAATTTGCTATGACCAAATAGTATAACATATCTGCCTCTTAAAAACACAGAAAACATATAATTTGATAAAATCATATATCACAGTGTTCAAGTATCAGTTTAATATGTAAATTCCTTAATATGGACTTTTTAAGGTGACAAATTTAATGACTCACCGTGTATAGTGGTAAATAGATAAAAAAATTATATTCAGATGCCTAAGATATGCAACCTCAGTTTGTAGGCTGGAATCCTAGTAATTGGCCAGTTTGTCAGTTATTTTCATCTCTGGAAAGTGTTGAAATTATTCCCCCTGAACCAGGTGTAATATTTCTTGCTGATATTGTGAGTATTCTGAAGCTTAACATTTGCAATATGCTTTGAGCATTTAGAAACAAAAGCTGTCTATGAAAACAATATTCCAAAATTTTGTTGATTTAATCTGAGATAAAAGTTCCTTTTATTTGCATGAATATTTGGATACTTTACTTTTGAACACGATATGGGAATGCCAAGGCATACACCCAAAAGAGGCATTTGCTGTATCCACAGGAAGGAGACGGGGGGTTATGGGCAGGTGGACTGCAGCGGGTATTCTGGTGTTTGTAGGTGTTAGTAAAAGAATCAGTCTTGGCCAGTGCTCAACTGCACAAGCAGCTACACACACATAAACTCCTAAAGCTGGATGAGCACGAGCAGCCAGGGAAGGCTGTGTTAGTGCTCCATGAGGCTTCTCAGAAATGTCAGCTCTAGTTTTGTGTCTCAAGCACCAAACTATTTACTGACTGAACTGATGTACATTTCCTCTACAGCTGGGAGCTGAAAGTTTTACATTGTGTAGTTATGGGGGGTATTTTTGTTTGGTGGTTTTGGTTTTTTTTTTGGATGAAAGCATATTCTCAGAACAGTTTTCCTTTATGATACTCGTGAATATACTCACATGATTTTTTTTTGTGAGGCAGTCCCATCCTAGAAACAGATTTTTCCTCAGTGTAGAGCGATAAACCACCTCTGTATCCTTATTGCAGCCAGTTTTACCAATGATATACGTAAACTTTTAAGATTATTATTTTAATTTACATGACATAGAAGTGCATTGTACATCTGTTTTAAAGTCTGTGGTATATTAAATTGAACCAAACATTGAATTTCCTGTCCACAACTGCAAAATAAAGCAATTACATAATGTTTTTATCTTCTACTAGTAGGAAATACTAAATTCACACAGTATAAAATACTGTTATCTGTGGTAAAATGCCTGTTGTTTTGCAGATGAAAAGTTTCGCTTCAACATAACTGTAGCTTTTTAATATGCTATTTTGTAAATTTCTATATCTGTTCCTTAAAAATTATAGGGCACCTGAAATTCAGTGTAGAATGGCAGTGGTGTTGAATGTAACATCTCTTAAAGAAGTAATTCAGTCAGGAAAACGGCACTCAAACTCTATATCTGGAATCAAATTACCCAGAATAAATGATAACCTCTTTGCTGTTGTAATACTTGGAAACATTTTTAATAAATGGGAAGACTCCTCTTTAACCTTCTCTTTTGTGACAAATAAGATTAAATAAGGAAGAAAAAAGTGAAAGGCCTTTGATTTAAATGCTAAGATAAACATTAGCTACCATCATTGATTGCCTCCAGTAGGACTGCTTAACAAAGTTAAGGCTGTGTGTTTATAAATATTTACACATAGATATTACAGATCATATGTATAATTATCAGGGAGTCAGAAATTGCTATGGTGGAAGTGTGGAAGATTGATTAATCAGGCCCATTTTAAAAACAAAACTACTGCACAGATATTCATTAACAACATGCATTGCTAATAGTTAGTTCTTAATAATTATTAATCACTATTACTGCATTTTCAAGTCCTTAAGAGTCATCCTAAATTACCAACTAATATACAATACTACAGAGACACAGAAGCCATGTAATTAGCACCGATGGTTACAGTCCTTGAGAGTCTTAGTCATCAGGGTGATCAGGTTCAAGAGCTCTTCAATGAGGGCAGATAACGCTGAAAAGGGTATTCTTCCTTCCCCATCCTCCATGCCCAAATTCAAGATTTTCACCTTTTATAAAATATTGCAGTCGTTAGAGTGTTCTTAGCCCTTGACCTCTGACTCCTAGGGCTTTGGGAGACTTGCAGATACTATTTTCCCAGGCTGTGCAGGTGCCTTGTCTTGCCCATCACTTGTGGCCTTTTCTTATCTGCTGCCTCTATCATGTGTTCTACTTAAAGCAGTCTTTTCCCAGCTCTTAAGGTTGCACCTCTTCAAAGATCAGTAACTGACCATCAGTGAGGTACTTACGGTTCTGGAAGCCTTGTTTTCAGCCTGTGCCCATATTTTCAAGACCTTTGCTGTCATCGCAGGCTAAAACTCCATGTCATAGCAAGAGACATCTGGCATCAAGCTCCAGCTGACCTGGAAGTTCTCATAACAAGTTGACAACAAGCCTAATAGGCCAGGATTGACTGTCCTTACATAGGCACAGTGAGGATAAGGCTTGAGGTTTCTTTCTGGCAATAGCAAAACTATTTTTGCTAAGCATGAAAATGTTTACAGGTTGTTTAGCAGACTTGTCTGATTAGTGCAATTTTGACAGAGTTCAAAGCGAGCTGATATTCATTACGTTTGGCTTAGCATGCTCCTACTTTTATGAGTGCAATAGGCCTCTGTTTTGGCCACACAGTACAGTGCTTTGGATAATGAAAACTAGGAGTGAGAAACTGGTATGTATTTACTTAGTATTTCTTGTTTTCATAGGACTTACAAAAGAAAGGACAAAACCCAGAAGTATCAAGACTGACTACTGATATTAAAATAATTACAGTGACAAAAATAGCAGTATAGAAATAATTACAGTGACAATTCAGAGATAAGTACTGCCTTTAATTTACATGTTGCTTGTCCCACTTTGAACATTAACCAGAGAATAGTAGATGCCTTTTTCAGCCAGGAGCTCCTGATGGGTTCCTTGCTCCATGACCTTGCCGTTCTGGATCACAGCAATCTTGTCAGCATTTTGGATGGTAGAGAGGCGATGTGCTATCATGATGCAGGTGTGACCTTCTCTGGCTTTATCCAGTGCTTCCTGGACAATCTGTGCAATGAGTAAGTCAAAGGGTGAACTATTTTGGCAGCTGTCATGAGATATACCTCAATTGCCATCTGTGAAGTAAACTGTAATATGACAGTGAGGGAAAGGGAATATCTCTGGCTTTAGCTTCCTGTTTTAGAATTAGCTTGTGTTAGCAAGGAGTCAAAACTATCATAGTGGATGATGCCACGATAGCTAAGAGAATGAGATGGAACCAGGCTCATTACTGAGATGCATGGTAGGAGAACAAGAGAAAATGATCATAAATTGTAATAGGGGAGGTTCTGACTGGATATAAGAAAAAAATTCACTACAAGGATAATTAAGCATTGGAACAGGAACAAAAGAGAGCTTGGTGAATCTCCCTGGAGATTTTCAGGGACCCTACTAGACACAGCACTAAGGAACCTAATTTGAACTCAGTATTTGCCCTTGTTTGAAAAGGAGGTTTGATTAGAGAACTCCAGAGGTCCCTTCCATGCCTGATTAATTATATATGCGACTTAAGACAGTAATCTAGGGTCAACTACTATCATACTAGTTCTCATTATTTTGCAGGGAGTTTCATGAATCTTGTTTTTCTTAAAGCTGCCACTGACAAAATAATACTAATAAGAATCTCTGCTTTCTTTTCTTTATTTCTTATGTTTATTAATGCAGAACAAAATAAGAGATGAAATTTCTGTACCTAACTGGCACTTAATTAAGAGAACAAAGAATCCTGGAATTATTTAATGATATCTTCACCTCAAACCTTATATTTTTATGCCTAGAATTGATCAAAACTTAGTCCATAGTGTTTGAGCTTTTCAGATTGTAATGTTTGTTATAATATTTGCCTCATTAATAGTAGGTGCTTTTGTAGAATCTGTGTTGATTTTCTACAGCTAGATTGTACTTCTGTTATACCAAGATGGCATCTTTGGGCTTAAAAAAGAAATGAGTGTTCTAGCAATATTTTCACTGGAAGTTTGCGTATTAGCTGTGAACATATAGCAAGGACTGCAGAGCAATTGGAGAAGCAAAAACAATTATGAAAGCAAGTTCTATGGCAGCATCCTCAATCTTTTTGGCATCGGAAGTTTGTACTTCCTAATTCAATGTTGATAGCACTTTTCCAGTTGAAGCCTGAAGAATTACAGACAAAGAAATGCCTTCTTCGTTGCTAATTCAATCTACCTACTGCTGTAAAGATGCAATAAAAATATGGGGTTTTGGGAAGGAGGAGCAGGACATTTATATTTGTCTATTATTAGCATAAATATATGTAATTTGAATAGAGCAGTATATTTCCAGCTTTGGGCTTTAATCTGTGGGAGTGAAAACAATAATCACAATGCAAACAAACATGGATTTAGATTCCAGACTCCTGGCTCAGAATTAAGTTACCTTTTCACTTTCCGTATCTAAAGCAGACGTAGCTTCATCCAGTAGCAGAATTTGGGGCTGACGTACAAGAGCTCGGGCAATAGCAATACGTTGTTTCTGACCACCAGAAAGCTGAGTTCCCTTGTCTCCTACACGGGTATTGTATTTCTAGAAACAACATATTCAGTTCAGATTATGAATGCAAATCAATTCCGAAGTGTGTTTAGGCATATCGACCCTGACACCAGCCATCTATAAGCTGCATATTCCATGCCAATAGCTCTCTGAAAACAGATGACCAGAGTTGCTATCTGCCACAGATCTAGGGATCTTTCACTAGGAGACTTCTTTGTAGCATCAAGCATTTCTTAAATTCAAAGCAACAACTTCTCTAACATTGGAAGGCAACATTATTCTCAACCAGGAGACAGAACACCAAAGCTCAGTGAAAGTCTATGACAATACTGGGGATCAAACGCTGATCTTAAACACTCCAAGCTAGCATCCTAACCAATCAGTTATTCTAACCCAAATTTATTCATCCTGAAGAAAAAAAAAGCAACATATAAGATGTAGCAGTTTCAGGCCAAATTATATATCTATAAGCAGACATAGACATATATACACTTTACCTATATCTGTAACACAGCGATGGACAGTTATGTTTTTAACTTATTAAGGTGGACCAGTTAGGTCTCTGGAGAAACTCGTGTGTAGGTCACAGTAGTCTTTGAGGTATTATATATTTGGTTGCAAAAAGCACCAAAGTTTTATGAGGCATCATTATATATCACAAGATTTCTCTACAAAGTTTTGGAAAGAGCAGATCTTGGTAAGTCATTATAAACATGATCTGCAAAAATCGTCAACTTTGACCTTTGTATTTTTTCAAGAAATGCAAAAAGCAGCTTAACAGCCTGAAATTAACCTGAATATATACAATGTGCAACTAAGCTGGCAACCTCCTAGCTTCAGGAAGTTATGGATTCGAGTTGATGTAGGTTAGAAATTGATTTGTCAAAGTCACAGAAGAAAAATCCATCCAGAACTATTGAATAATAAAACCTGATTTCTATCTTAGGAAATTCCCAAGTCACAAATTATGCAAAATTAGATGACAATTCAGGGGAAATGTGATTAAATGTTTAGCCTTTTTGAATACTGATTTTTATATATGTCTTGCTTGTGTCTGCATGGGACAAGATTTTGTGCATGGAAGACCTTTCATCTGACCCGGGATGTTCATTTTTACATTGTTATGTGTTGGTCAGATATATATATGAGAAAGGCTTAGCAATTTTTGAACTGTAAGAATACTTCAAATTTAAATTCTGATTAGGTATAACTGGAAGAAATGCATAAGAAACTTGTCAGTCTAGCAGTCTTTTACATATGCTTGAGATAAATAGGAGCTTAAAAAGAAATGTTTAACTCACTTAAAAAAACCTCACCCCACACTTCAGGCCCTCAATTAGTTACAATGGTGGATTTTCCTCCCTGGTATCTTAAATGTTCAGCTCTCCAGATGACAATGGAGTCTCCCAGAGTAAAAACAAGTAAAGTAAGGTAAACACACTTAAGAAAGGATAAGATTTAAAAATCAGTTTCAGATCTATTTACATCTCAGGGAATTATTGTACCCGGGGAATCATAAATGGACACAATTTTTCCCTGCCACAGTAGGTCACCTCCAGTTTTGAGTAGAAGAGAAAAGGAATAACTTACATCTGGCAGAGAGTCAATGAAGGAGTGAATATTGGCTTCTTTTGCTGCATTAACAATTTCCTCATGTGACACCTGCCGACTGTTATCTCCGTATGCGATGTTTTCAGCAATAGTGCAGTCAAACAGCATTGGTTCTTGTGAGACTATTCCAATCTGAGCTCTCAGCCACTGGATATTCAGTCTCTTTGCATTTTTGCCATCAAAAAGCTGAGAAGCCAAACATTTTAAATATCAGTCAAATGGCTGTAAGTATATTTGAGACTTACTGTAAATTCACACACTGAAATTGTGCAATTGCAGCTCTTTCCTTAGAGACACCATATTGAAAGCTCACCTAAGCCTTTCTGTTTCTTCTCCTCTATGTTCCAAAATTTTCTAAGGACTACTATATAAAAGTGAGGATATTCCCTTCTGCTGCCTCAGTCCTTTTCTTTGCTTCAAGATTCAATCAGATTTTGAAGACACGGGAATATAGAATATGCTGAGGCAACATCGAAGAACTTTGGGTAAAGTTCTTTCATTTCTTTCTTTGGTGGGAAAATTTTCTTCACTTTGCATGTACATTCCCACTGAAGGAACAGATTGGCAGTAGTATTCCATTAAAATAAAAGAAGAGTTGGGTTCATTCATCCACACACTTCTAAACCAAGCATCCGACCTTATAATTTTGATGTAATGACTGCCAATGGACAAATTTACTTCTGGATTCCTTAAGACATCATTTGCAGACAGTTTTCTTTACTGGCAACTCTGTCACACTTCTGCAATATTTGGCTACTGAGTCAATATCATTGTCTATTAGATAAATGACAATAGAATTTTTTTCTGGATAGATCAGTATAATAATTATACAAGTCATACCAACTTGGTCACAAATATACCAAGACATTAAGAGGGCTGTTACAACTCCACTGTAATCACCCTGTGCAATGCTCAGGTTCCATGTTGAGTGACATATCAGCTGGGTAATTGAAGAACTGCTCCCTTCATAGCATGGCTACTGGATGTGATTCGTCTACTAATTCCACAGTTTGTGTTAGAACAGCCAATTCACAGGCAATACAATTGTTTGTCAAAGGAAAGAGATCATAATAAACCTGATTCAAAATCCACTGAAAACAGTGGCAGCATTGCTACATCTGCAGATATAAAGGGGAGGGGAAAAAAAGCTAGAAAGGAGAAACAGTTTTCAACTACATAGGTATTTGCCACCTCTTAGAATTACAATGGATTTGCAGGCTGCTAAGGTCTGCTTCCTGTTCCTTACTTGATGTGAAAAATCACTGATGAAGCTAGAGAACTCAGTTACGCATTTTGGATCCACCATGCCAAAGAGCATGGCAGGGGGGATGGAACTCAATGGTCTTCAAGGTCCTTTCCAACCCTAACCATTCTATGATTCTATGAGCTTTTAGGCATAGTTACTCTCTTTACCAGACCAGCATGGTGCTCACTGTTGTGAACAGCTGTTCTGACAGTGTTTTTAAGCATACACTTCTTTCATTCAGTTCACAGTGCAACTGAGCCTGTGAATTAGTCCAACACTTTTGTGGTTTCTATGTCCAAGGTCTGTGCTTCTCCCTTCAGTAAACTGTTGTTGGTTATTTATCGACAAAAGGTCAAAAATATTGGTGAAGAAGTTGCACTTGCTTAAACATACTTTTGGGGCACCTATGCTGCTTCTTTCTACATGTCAATTTGCTACCCTGGACCTCCATGGACATTTCCAACCTCAAAAAAATCTTGCCCATTGCATCTAGGCCTTATTTAAGTATTGCTTTATCTTTTGTGAGTACCTCTGCAGAGACAAGTTCTGAAATCCTTCATATTCTCACGTCATCCAACCCAAAATACGTGGGTTCTTTTTCAAACAAAACCTCTGAGCACATTTACATCGAAGACAAAATGGCAATAAACAATACCATTATGTGAAAAAAAATTGTAAAGTTGCTGAATAGGTAGCATGGGAAACCCTCGGTGTATTTTAAACCAAAATTACTAAAAGTATTTACAATCTATCACTTGGTAAGTGGGCATACTCTGAAAGATATTCCCGACAAGTAAAAATTATTATAAAAATTATTTTTGTCTATGTTTGCTGTTTTAGGAAAGAACATAGATGGCAAATTCTATTACTACATCATACAGAAGATGCATTGTACAGATACATATATTTACTTATTAAAAATAGTTCTTAAAATAAAAACCTCAGGAACTTTGCTCTGAATTCAAAGTCATCATTAGGCTGTGGATAAGGCATATTTTTCCACACAGATATTCTATCATTAATTCTTATAATGTGAGAAACTGAGACTTTTTCCATTATATTATTTCATCACATTTAAATAAGGAACCATGATAAGCCACTACTTGTCTTTAACATTAAGAGTATTTAAAAAATAAAACTATCTATTATACTTTATCACATAAAACCAAATAAGCACACCTCATTTAATGTAGTGACATATTCTTACAAAAATACTTACCATTTCTCCATCAAGTGGATCATAAAATCTCTCAAGCAGCTGAACAACAGTGCTCTTCCCACAGCCACTGCTACCAACAAGAGCCAGAGTTTGTCCCTTTTCTACTTTTAGATTCAAACCTTGGAGGATTTTGACCTCTGGTCGGTTTGGGTAGTTAAATGTCACAGCTTTGATCGTTATGTTTCCCCCAAATGTTTCCTATAATTGAAATAGTATCACTGTTACATCTTTAAGACAATTTGACAGATAATTCTAATAGAATTGCAGAAGTATTTTTTTCCCCCCACTGAAATCAACAGAGTTTTGCATTTGCTGGAATGCTGACTTGAACTGTGTGGTCTGAATCTTTGTGAAGCTATAAAATCAAAGTACAGCACTGAACTACTTTGAAAATGCTAATAATTTTGCTAGTTGAATTCCACACAAGTTGTACCTTAATGAGATTTTCAAACCAAATAACCTTTAGACAGTGTGGGCAAAAGCTGGACTCACAATAGAGAACTTCATCCATCTTGTGTTTGGATGAAGTGTCGAGAACACATAGAGATTAGGAAGTAACCAGAAGAAGAGGAAAAATCAGTTTGAAGGAAGTGAGAAGAGTACTTTCCATGTTGTCAATAAATAATATCTCCCATTACACATGGCTTACTTACGGGCTTCTCTCCTTCATTGCTATAACTATCTATTGAGGGTACTCTTTCAAACAGCTGAAACAAGTGGGCTGCTGATGTCTTGGCTTTGGCGTAGTCTGGAGCAAAAGAGCTGGTTTGTCCTAATGCCATGGCACCAAACACAACAGCTGAAAACACTCTATAAAAGAAACAATGAAAAAATATAAATAAACGAAGAAAAGGACAATGGAAATAGGGCTGCAGTCAATGTTTTCTTTTACACGGAGAAAGAAGAGGACAAACTTTTAAAATAGTATAGTAGTATTGTAGTTTTGACCTTGGCTAGCAAAACAAACACCACAAAAGCCGCTCGCTCACCCTCCTCCCTCCTGAGGACAGAGGAGAGAATTAAACCAGTAAAGGGAAAAGAGACTCGTGGGTTGAGATAAGATAGGAACAATTTAATAACCAAACTACAATAAAATTGAAAATTATAATAATAATGATAATAGTAATGTACAAATATACAAATGTACAAATGAGTGATACACAGTAAACTTCTCACCACCCAATGACCAAGGCTCAATCCATTCCTGGCTAATGATCCCAGAGCAGGGAGAGTCCCAAAACTGCAATCCCAGAAAGGAGATAAGAACCTGACTGTCCAAGACCTAGAGCTGACTGAGGGAGCGAGACAATCCCAAGAGAGAGAGGTGATCCAGAGTGAGAGGGGATGACCCAGAGCACAGTGACCCAGAGCAGCAGAGAGAAAACTTCGTACAGATCCCCGTCTACATGCTGGGCATGAAGTGCATGATATGGTATAAACTGTTGTCCAATTTGGGTCTCAATCCTAAACTTAAGATCGAATCCTAGGCTAGTAACTGAGGCTGTGCTCCCTCCCAGCTTCTCCTGCACCTGCAGACACTGGCACAGCAGAGAGACTGAAAAATACTTGGGTGTCCTGGCAACAACTATAAACATTGGTATGTTCAGCCTTCTTCTCAGCACAAATCCAAAATACAGCCTCTTACTAGCAACTATGAAGAAAGTTAACTCTGTCCCAGCCAAAACCAGGACAAATAGGAACCAATTATTATTGCCTTAATTACTCAATTACCTCCAGAAATTTGTTTTTGTCCTCTTTTAATGAAGTGAAATAAACCTCCATACCACATTCAATGTGTTTGTTACTTATTAGCACTAATTTATTTAATTATTAATACTGGTTAACTATGTTAAGTCTCAACCGGGGCTAGGAGGAAAGTGATCAATGGATGGTAAGTAAAATCATTACTCTAATCCCGTTCTGCTATTGCTGTGGTTTCCTCTCTATGGTTCAATGACCTCTGGGAGTCAGTGATTCATTTTTAAGGCATCAATGAAAATAAGAAATCAAGCCTGTTACAAGGTGACAATAAAGATTTAATTTGGAATCACAGCTCTGCTGGAAAAATGTGGAGGGTTCACAACATCAAAAAAAGATTGAAAACTATGTTGTTGTTTTATGGTGAATGTAGATGTATCTTTACAGGCTACATTAGAATGGTTTAAGAACTGGCTGTCCTCAGCTATTAATTGTTGCCACATAACATAGGATTACTCATCTCTGAGAAATGGTAATTAGCATGAGACTTCTTAGATTGTTTTAAGACAAAGTGAAATAAATTAATTTATATTCATTTTTATCTTTTCTATTCAGAGCTATATCAACTAGTCTCTTTCATTCTTCATTTGAACAGCCTGGCAGGGCTCACACAGTTTTACATCAGACAATCCCTTTCAAATCTAACTGAGACACTGGAAGTTCACTCTCCCAGCTGGCTAGAGATGGGATGTAGATACTTTCTAACATCTTGCAGTCAAAATGAGCTGTGCTAACTGTCTTTAGTCAGTTTGCCAACAAAAGATTGGTATGATTGGCCTTTCTTAGATATTGAGGTCACTGATATCTGTGCTGGTAGAATCTCATTCTTTTCATAGTTGTTTCCACAGGCCTGTTTTGAGCTTTTGCCTCTTAAGATATAAATTATATTTCTTATGAGTTTATACATGATCTAGAAGAATGAGACTTTGGTTATGATAGGGGCTTTTAGGTATTATGGTAAATGATTGGATAAACAGTGATCATAAACCCAAAATATAAAAGTAGGTTAAGCTATAATTTCAAAATAATTCCTTTAATTTTTGTACAGTTTCTTCCCCATAAAAGCTTAGAAAGTGCCCTTAGAGACAAATAATTGTACAATTCCTTGTATGATTTCAGATTGCAATGGATACGCCCTCTAAGAATACTGCAAATTAGAATCATATTTTATTTTTAGTACCCGTCTAAATTAAAAATAAAATGCTCCACTTGACTATGGGCATGTACTGTACTCTACATACTGTTGTTACATTCATGGTTCATACTTTAATTTCCCACACAAAACTGGTTAATTTAAGTGAACAAGCTTCTTATCAGAATACAAATTAAACAAACTTAGTTATCCTTCCCTTATAGTGAGCAGCATCTACTTTATTATTTAACATGTATTTTATAGAAGATTTCAAATTTCAGTGAACAAACCTGACATAAAAATACCAGAGATGTTGATAATCTACTTTTAAAAAGATTTTTACAATATTATTATGCTTCAGTAAATAGGTACAACTGTGTTTTTTTGTCGAATATACGGAGAACGTCACAGCTACACGAACAACAAGACTGGTGAGAAAAAATCAGGTGATGTAAGTAGGACACTATTTCAATGTCTGGAAATCATAATAGTTCCAAATAAATACAGAAAAGGAAATCCCAGGTCAGGCCTGTATGAACAGCTCAGACTCTGTAGTCACCACTTTTTACCCACTTTGGAACATGCTTTCATTATATTTGAGAAGAATTTGGCTTTTTTTTCATAGCTTACACAGTGGATTAATGATATCTCTAGCAGTAAGCAAAGACCTTTGTCCAGACTGACAGAAAAGAGATTGCAAAAGAGATACTTACAAAAACACACTTTTATATTTCATGTGTCCGTTTACCACTAGATAGGCACCAAATCGGAAACAGGCAGCATAGGTAAAGAACATCATTGCTTGTGAAAGGGCAAAACAAAATCCAAATATATGTGCCTTCTTCACAGAATTTCTGTAAGAAAGAATGCATATTTTCATAAAAATGTGCAATCATGCTTAAGTCCTAGTATACAAAAACCCATTAATTGACTTCAGATGATACTGTTATGAATGGGAAGTGCACTCATGCTTAAACAACACAATCCCTTGTCTCCTGTTAGACTGTGTCCAAGAGAAAGGCAGTTTTGTTTCCAGAATTTTATTTACTTCCAAAAACATCTTGGAATAGGGGTGCAGAAAAAGGTGACACCTTAGCTGCTACATGTAATTATTGTCTTACTGTCTCATACTTTGAGTGTTAAAACACTTAAAAGTTCAGTCCACTTTGAAGATGTAAATATGTTTGAAATTGTACTACTGCATCACATAAGAGGAAAAAAAAGAGCAGAACTGTTAGCTCACCTTCAGCCAAAGCCAAATTTTTGTGTAATTTTTGTTTACTTGCAATTTTATGTTAACCCAATAACAAAGATATTAAACAGTTATATTGTATACTTGAGAATCTGTTTCTTTTCAACTTCATCAGTCAAAATTCCTCTTTCAGATAAGATTAAGCCTCATGTATGATGCAGAAACTAGATTTCGGATTATAAAATTATGTCTATAACTAAAAGCAAGTCAGAGAGTAAATTTTCTGTTACTATGAATTCTACTAGAAAAAAACTCCATGGTTCCTTCTGGAAAATAAACAAAATAAAACAAACAGGAGACAGATTCACAATTGTGCCTTTAAAAAAGTTATAATTAAGAGTCTGTTGTGACTTCTCTTTTACATAGCTCAGTTGTGCATTAATCCAGTATAACAGAAGGCCCAAGCTCAATTTTTATAAAATAGAAATTCTGTGCTTTATCAGTGATTTAAGATACACGAAAACATTAACTGAAAAACACACATCCTATCTCTTCCAGCCAAATTGACCCATAGGGCAGTAAGTTCTTATTTATACTAGAAGAAAGTTAAGATGAAAGTCTTGGGCCAATCCCGTCAATGTCAACCCTGAGAATGGTTAGGCACTCTCCTGCAAGTTGTGAGATATGGACTCAAAACCTAGCAGCCTGAGAAAAAAGCTAAAGTAGTTATCTCTTATACCCTGCACTGTGCTCTAACCACTCAGTTACTTGTTTCCCATCATATCTGTGTATATATGCTCCCATTTCCTTTACTTTTCTCATGGATGTCTGAAAATTAAACATTTAATTCTAGAACAAATAAAACTTTAATTGACAGAATATTTTTAGTTTTTTACTTTAAGACATTTAAATTTTGATTTAGTCCAGGCAGATTTATATTTCTTTTTTTTCAGTCATAAACCAACAAGTAATTATTCAAATGCTTTCAATCCTATTCATACTTTCAAAAATGACTTAATGCAATATTCAGTTTACATTAAAAAGTTTTTAATTAAATATCTGAAACACTGCAGGTGAGAGTTTAGATTAGATGACTTCCAAAGCTCACTTAACACTAGCATTTTTCCAAACCAAGTGATATTGCAATAGAAGATACCAATATTAACACAGAAAATTAATTAAATCCAAAAATAAAAATGTTGGCTGCTGGTTGCATTTGTTAATAAAAATATGCAAAATATCTACATTAATTCTGAGGTAATTAAATTATACATTAATTAAATGATACACACTAAAAAAAAAACAATGTTAGTCCAAGTAAATGTTTGTAATTTATTCTGTAATTCAAATACAGGGGTTTTTTTAGCTTAGTTATTTTATTATACCTGTATGGTACAAGCAAATGTTCTCCATACATCAACTCAAATTTTCTTTCCCGGGTCAAGCTGGCAACAGTTCTAATATTTACTATAGCTTCTGTGGCAATCTGCAATAGAAACGCAAATGTTTTAATCAAATATTATGTTGCAATTCCTTATTCTAAACTAATAACAAGAGTCTGATGGAATATAATTTTATATTTTTAATAATTGTTATTAAAATCATGGACTTTTGATATGAAAAGTAAGCATTTTACATTTTTATTTTTTATGACAGCAAGATTTTCTGATGATGCTCAGAATTTTCTGATGAGACCTCTTTAATGTCCTCCAAATAATTAGTGAAAAACTGTTAGACAGCAGTGACAACTATGGAGAAGATATTTTGTAAGAAAAATGGCAATATAGCATTCAACTTCCAGTCTACTGAGTTTGGGCTGTAATCGGAATGTCCAGGTTACTTACGTGCCTAGAGCCTAACTTAGATCTCAGTAGTAAATATTTTGATCTGATTGATCTGATCAAAATAAATAAATGTTCAGCCATTAGAAAGAAGAAGCAATGTGAAGAAATGTAGCCAGCTGAAAGGAAACGAAATGCATCCTTTGGCTTGTATGAAGATACAAGGGAAAGATCATTATGCAGAATTTCCTGTGGACTTGGAGGGACAAAAATGTTTTTCAGCAGCTTAATCTACAGACACGATGGAAAGAAATAAAACCCATTTAGCAAACAGGAGTTACTGGGCAGGACGGTCAGATCCAAATTAAGACACCTGAATTTAGGTGTCTAAGCTACCAGCGTAGTCAATGGATAGCTATTCAACAGAACGAGAAAGCAGTTCAGCTGCCCAGACACTATGTACCTATCTAGTCTCTTTCTCCAGGATCATTGAACGGAGTGAGAAGGACTCTCACATAATCACAGAACGTTAGAGACTGGAAGGGA
>NW_010139373.1:27559-28144 GCF_000699245.1 Pterocles gutturalis | reverse complement strand
GCCGCGAAAGTGCCTTCATTGATAACAATATTAAAGCACATGAATAAACGTACCAGTGAGAAACAAAATTAAGCCAGCACTTAAATGCTTTCTTGAATTATAATTCCTACTGCAATTTCCCCAGTCCACTGAGTTAAAAGCTTTGGACGAGCACGCATTGTGCAGGGTGGCCAGCTAAACTGAACAAAAAACCTGCGCAGTTTGGTGTTCACTCTTCAGAAAACTTGAGTGACAGGAGAAAAGATGGAATGGGAAGCTAGAAAAATACAAATGCAAGAACATATCAGAGAAAAAAACCACAGATGGAAATGTAACATGTAGGCATCTTAAGAAAACACAATTACCTAAGAAAGAGCAAAAAATCACCAAGTTTTTGTTTTATTTTGTGGGGTTTTTTTAAGGTTTATAATTATACAAAAAGTATAGTTGATATTTAATGAGTTGCAACCAGTTGCATTATTTTAATTAGTTTATGGTGATAAGGACAAATCCAAAGCAGACAGCTGTGAAGATTTGTTATTTTAATTAGTTAAGTAAGCAGACAGGAAAATCAAGAACCGTTCTGATCCACCATAGCAGAGACTG
>NW_010139373.1:0-27528 GCF_000699245.1 Pterocles gutturalis | reverse complement strand
CAGCAGGGCCACGAGGGAAAAGAACCTCAACACCAAAACATGACAACTTCTGTACTAAAAAAGGGGCTTGCTGGCTGCTTTAGACAGGTAAAACACTCCAGATAAACAGCATTCACTTCACAAGAGCAAAGCATTTGTGAAAGACTAAAACAATACGCATGAGAAAGAAGTGCAAAGACCAGAGCTATCAAGCTAATTTCAGCACAGTAACCACTTGAACATGCTTGGAATGGGCATCTGTAAATGTACAGATTTACAACCCTAAAGATGGAGTATAATTATTGATTACAGCTTTAACTGATTTGTTTTGGGGCTTAGGGATAAAAAAGGTATTCTTCAGTCAAAAAAGTTTCAGGTTTCTGAGAAGTAAATTGTAAATCCTACTTAAAAGGTGCTATGTATTTCTACACCAGGCATATGGACAGACCAACTAATTAAACAGCTTTGTGTTAGAATTCAAAATTTTGTGAAGCAAGAATACAGTTGTTGGTTTGCTGGAAACTCAAACATAAAATAAATGTTTCCTTTACAGTGGCCATTACCTTGTCTCTATTTTTGACTGCACCCACTGGGAGAAATACATCTGAATTTATCTTATCCTAAGCACTAACCTCAAAATTTGCTTCCTAGCAGCCACTGCACTGGTAGTAACAGCCTCAGTGTGTCCATGACTGAAAGAACACCCTTCAGTTAGGCAAAAGTTAAACCTTTCCTGGTAAACCCAGCTTCACAATTTGTCCCTCTGTTTGAAAATAACTAATTGTTGCCAACTAGATTCACGTTCTCCATATGCATTTTCAATCCTACTTAAAGTTATTACTATACACAAATTACAACACACAGACTTATGAGTTAATAATTTACTTGTCTAGTTGGGGAATTTTCCTTTTAGTGCATTATAGATGAACCACTGACAAATTCAGTACTTTCTTGAATTAAGATCATCTAGCCAATCTGATTCTGAATATATCAAGCAGTGCTGTTCTCTGTGGGGACAATTTAGAATAAAGTGTGCTTCAGTATAAAGAAGAATGTCAAGTATTAGCCGAGATTGAATGGAAATCTATAAAAGATTATAACACCATTAGTAGCACAGTTTGGATTACTAATCTCTGCTCTTCCACAGCAAACATATTTTTTTTTGGCCTCTATCAAAAAGGTCATTGGTCCTTCACAGATGTTAAGAAGGATCTGCAATGTAAAAATGTTTATGTAAGAATCAACACAGATTTAAGCTAAGCTGTTCTTTCCTTACATTCAGATACTAGTCAAGGAACAATTAGATGACTTTTAAGACTGACAATGACACAGGGACACTCGCCCTCCTGGAGAGTGTTTGCAATGCGCAGTTTTAGGCACACAGCTGCCTTGTTATGATGTTATGTATCTGATATGTTCTCCATCTTTAGAGGTAAAGTAACTTCCAGTGTGGACATCTAGTCTTTATTAAATAAAGCTGGTTCAGAGGTTAGGGGTATAACTAAAGCCCACAGATGCCAACAGAGAGGGCAATCAGCCATCAGATTGGTAACAGACAAATAGAATGGGGCACTAGACTCTCACTACCAACTAACAGTAAATATCAGTAGAAAAATAGAAGTTTATAAAGTCATTTTCCCTCACCCTGGTACCTCCTAAATTGGCTATTAAAGCCCAGTGAATACAAAGAGTTCAGGCCCATGGAGTATTTTCCCTCTGAACAGAGCACCTTCTGCAGCCTCTAAAGCTTGATGTCCCTTCTGTGTCTTCCTTTCATTTCTGAATCTGAGCAGTGCTGGATCCACTTCTTGTTGTTAATTGTCCTTCATTAGTTACCTTGCAGTTTTGATTGGTTTGACTCTTTACCCTAATTGATTTGCTACTGTAATTGACTTTCTCCTCCACTGATTTGCCTTGTGCGATTTACCATTTTAAAGTGTAGAAGAAACAAAGAATGGAATTAAATCCCCAGTAATTGCTTATTACCATCTTGTTGTGCTTTCATTTCCCTCCCCTAAAACAACTGCACTTGGCTTCAAGTCTGTGCTGTGCCATCTTTCTACCAGTACCCATTATATTTCTGAAATATTATTCTACTTCTTGATCTGTCTCCTCTCCTTCTGCTTTTCAGTGCTGACATTTCCAAATCTTACTGTACCTCCCTACTACTTTCCTGGAGCCCATCCCAAATTCATTAACGTCTATAACATTTTACTCCATCTTTTCTACTTTGCCTTCCTCACTACGGAAGCAATGAGATTTTCACAGGGTGCATAATAATCCCCACAAGCAAAAAACCTGTCAGTTTACATTCTCTGCAGCACTAAGAGACTGTGGACTCTCAAAAGCCATAAACCAACAGAATTTGTCCAAGTGCTTGCTGCAGTGTTTTGATAGGGTGAATTGAGGAGGTGCTCTTTTTCAGGTATGGAGTTACCTTTAATTTGTAACCAAATATTTCCTGAAACACCCAGCCAGAAAAACATTAAAGGCCAAATTACATCAGATGCCTGAAGGAAGAGTAAACAGTGTTATTAGGCAAGGCACCGCCTTCACCTCGTCTCACCCCTTCACAACCCAATGGCAGCACCAGAGCTGGATAAGCCCAGTGTCCTATGAAAGGCGGAGCAAGGGGAATCATTCAATGCATTGTTCTCGTGCTCCTGTTTCATTCCCTTCTCTTGTTTCCCCATTAAAATAATTTTTGTCTCACTCCTGCAATAAATCATTCTCTCTCAAATTCCCTTGCACAACTCAACTGCTTTTCACCCTCACTCACAGTTTTCTTGCCTTCTTTAACTGCAGCTTTAACACTTTCCCTTCATTTTCTTTTCCTTCTTTGCTTCCACCTCCAGTTCAGAAGCATCTCATTTTCCTGCCTGCTGACTCAATCATTGACCTTGTTCCCAGCTCTCTGTCTCTTACCAGACACTCTCCTCTTGCACACCCTTAGCTGGTCTGGGTCTTTGTATCTGTTCTTGTTACAAAACAATGATATTCTTGTCTTTTATATTATTTTTTTTTTCTTTAAATCAAGGTAATCTCATTGCATTCTTCTCCTTTAATTTCCTTCTTCTATGACTACGGAATTGCTTTATTTTCATGTAGGTGTAGACTTTAAAACACCTTCTGAAGATGCAGAGGCGACATTCCCACTCCCAAATCATCTTTAGAGCTCACCTTATTTGTGCCACTCCTACCAAGCCAAATAACTGCTCCATAAATGGTGCAAAATTTACATATACATACATACATATATATATAAATAAAGTAACTGAACCAAGCTGGGGCCAGCCACAGACACAGGTATCAATGAACTGAGAAAAGGGGTATGTTAGTAACCATGATGGAGCTCAATATTAGTTAAATTGTGCGTGGAGAGAAGGGAGCATAAGAGGGTGAATAGCTGGAGAAAATACTGATTCAGACTGAACCTGGTCAGAAACAGCTCTCTATAAACTGAAATTTTTTATAACTACAGAGAAAAGAATCTATTCTGATCTGTATTGGGACACACCCAAATTTCTTCAAAGGCTTTTTTCTTTGGCATGGAAGAGTTGGGTTTACTCTTTAATGAAGAGACAGAGTTAGAAATCTCTTCACCAGTGTAATTACTCGTTTTGCGTACTCAGGGGAAGCCTTTGCAGGTGAAACTCCTTTGCAGTAGAAGTTATTTTTTGCTGTCCTGTTAATATCTGAGTGACAAGAAGGCTGAGTTACAGGCAGTTGTGATGTAGGGCACCTTGTTAACCATGGGAGTTCAGCCCAGAAGGCCTTCCTAACATAAAGCTGTTCATTGAAAATTTGGCATCTCCAAGGGAAGGGCCTGAGGGAAATGTATCCTAAAATGAACAAAAAATGATGATTATCACATTAAGGAGCTGCACTATGTGAGTTCCAGGCTTCTTATCTAATTCAAAAAGCCTGTACACTGAGTCTCCTTTTGTAGACGTGGCCTTCTTCAAGTATATCTCTTGCTACAAATATTGGGGCTGATAAAGAGCTCATAGGAACATTTTTGGTCTTCTGTATCTTCCAATTAAAAACAAAACAAAAACAAACTGTGAATGTTTCCTCCTCAGATTTTCAACTGGTAAAATCCCAGCACTACTTATTCGGTGTAGGTCAGTATGTATTGCTCAAAGATCCCATAAAAGTGTAAAAACATTCTCTGTCAAGAAGTGTTCTTTGTCACAAAAGGTACCAAATTCTCTTATTGGTTTGGCCAAGCTATATCCAGTGTCTCTTTGCTGAATGTGATGCAAGGTTATAGTGGACATCTGTAAGCTTGGTAACTTAAGTTGGTAACTTAAGTAACTGCATTAGTAAAAAAATGAAATTCCATGAAACAGGGAGAATAGTACAGATTTTTTTATTACATTATGTGTAGTTATTTTATTACTAAGTCCACAAGGAGTTATTTTCTCAGTTTCTTATTTTAATTACATGTTTATAATATTCTAGATAGGTCTTAGAAGCCTTTTCTGGCATGCTGAATTTCTGGAGTTTAATTTACATTGTTCTGCTATATAACAGAACTGTACATATTATCTGAAAAGCAAAAAAGACAGTTAATTTATGAAGAGCCTCAATTTTAATTGCATTTTTTCTTTTCCCGTTTTCTTAATTAGAATGCTTGTTAATTGACAGTTTTCAAAAGCAGAACCAAGACATTCTTACAGTATTCAATATCTCCTAACAAACATTTCACTGTATTTATACTCTGGAGTTATGAAAACAGCAAAATAGTAATAAGAAATGTACTTCAGTTTACAGTAAATTGATGTTTTCAGTAAGACATAATTAAAGTTACTATGCCAAATGTGGCAAATAAGAAATTACTCTGAAGCACGCAGCACCCAGCATAACACATATCTGCATCTTAAGCACACTGGAAACAGTATTTGTAGTGGCAGCATAGCAGGTACCTTTATCCCAGTCGCTCTGCACAGCACCTATATTTCCCATGGAAAATTGTCTTTTGGATACTCACACTTATTTTGCTTTATAGCTAGTCTTCATTTGTTTCACATTCATCATCGAATTAGGTAACAGTAGTGGGTAATTTTTTTTAATGCTCAAAGTAGATAATTTTCTCATGAGAAACATGGGTTTGGGCTATTTTTTTCTGCAGAGTTCCAAGAACGTTTGCAGATTAATTTTTCACGAGATCTATCCAGCACACTATAGCACATGGTAGATTTTGCTGTAACATGATTAATATGAAGTTCTGTGCTAAGCACCTGCTAAGGATGAAATGCTTTCCATAGTCAACACCACAAGTTCTCTGCTGGCTCATTTGGAACCCGACCCAGAGCCAGCTCATTTCAACAGCAATTCCTTCCTGTGAAAACTAAAGGACATGCCACAATATCCTTGTATATATAGGTAGATATGTGTATCTAGGCACAGACACACAGACACGCAATCTTAACACCGGTATCCCCTGTAAAGACAGAACACCAAAATGGGAGTCTCGATTCTATACCATGACTTGCCTGTTAGATGGCAAAGAAAGGGCAGTTGTCTGTGCCTTGGTTTTCAACATGTAAACAAGATTTATGATAATTTCTTCTGGCAGTTTGACCTTTTCTATGGTTTGAATTCAATTCCAGCCTTTGTGGTTTGGGCTGGTTTCTGCTTTATGAAGACTTCATATATGGACATAAGACCTGATATCCCCCAACACTGTACAAAGTGGGGCCATCTCTGCAGTGATGGTCAGGCACATGGTGTTCAATAGGAGACAGGGGGGCTGCAGAGCCATGGGGGCTACAGACCTATGGGGGCTCACGTTTTCAAAGCCAGCTGGGAGACAAGGCACTATTTTGACAGGTAAACCTGACCTCATTCACTGCTTGCAAAAACCAGTGTTAATTACATGCTATTGAGAACAGTATTCTGCAATGACAGCTTGACAGGGTCTGTCAAAAGGAAATAGCCAAGAGACTGAAAGCCATTAGAGAAACAGCCTAAAAAAAAAAAAAAAAAAATCAGTGCAAGACTATACTAAAGGGGCACTGTTGTTTTGTTTAGAGCCCCACACAAGAAAGGTAGGAACAAAAAACAGCAGGGGAAATTTCTATATAAACCATTCATTTAAGAACATAGTAAGTTCCCAAATTTATCTCTCTGTTAAACTACCACTGCTTAATTTTGACCCACGTGCATACTGTAAATAGCTATTGACATTGCACACATATTACACAGTCAGCAGGTCTTTGGATCCAAAGGGATCATATTCATAACCTTTCATTTAAATCAAAGGTGTCATCAATGCCAGCCTTTCATGACCCATCAAGGTTTTGACCTGATCTTGAACATAAAGAAGAATAAACCTTTGAAGAGTAAGTCAAATTTGGAAATGTATAGATCAGTGCGTTCATTACCTAACAGCAGGTACGTGCTTGGGAAATGCCCGACTAGTTCTGATGATATTCACACTAGGTTATCAAAGTCATCCTAATCCTGGGAGGTCACAAGGCTTCTGCCTCATCATTATATCATGATGATTATCATTCACTTGAACAGCACTGGCTTAAACAACTGATGTCATGCAAACTGTTAGATATAGAGAGAAAAATCTCCTCCAGTTGGAAGCTATGTTTCACAGCAATATAAAACACTTATGTATTGCATTGCTTTGACCCAGATGGGCTTGCTTACAAGCAAATAGCAAATCCTTGACTTTGGGTTAATTTCTTTTTCAATTTCAGATTAAGGAATCTTTCCCTCTCCCACCCAACGACACTTCTTATGGGAAGTTTCACATTGTCAAACATTTTTGTTCTTTACTTGTTAGTGATGCTACTGCAGTACTATATGCCTGTTAAAAGTGAAAGCTGAATATCTTTCATGCATAGTTTTTTCTACCTGAAGAAAATGGCACCAGGCCTGCAGAGATAGCAATCAAGCATATTGGGCCTGCGATCAAGGCCACTTTACAACACTCATCTTCTCTCACAAATTTCACATTTCCACTCACCCTCTCAATCAATCTGTTGTTATTCTGTTTGCCTTATGTTCTAACTCAACATGTCATCACTGTTCAAAATACACCACTTCTACCCTGGCATGCTACTTTTGCCTGTCAGCTGTCATAGAGAACTTGTGACCAATCAGTATTTTGCTTTTTTACTCCTAGGGACCACTTAAAACATCCTTCAATCACTTCCCAAGAGGGAAACTTTGTCTTTTGCCAAACTAAGTCACCACATTCCATTTACCTGGGTTTTCAGATGCCATCTATGAGTCTGAATCAGAATTACAGAATATGGTTTGCCAGTGGTGAAAATCAGAAAAGTTGTGTAAGCCAATTACATAAATTTTATTGAATTGCAATATTGATGACCTGAGTAAAAGACTGATTTTGATAAAAACAGTGCTTGTCACATCCATTGCACTAACTGGTAGGCACCTATTCTGAAATACAAGAACAACAGTCGGTGCAAGTAATCAGTGCTGGATATGAAATACATACAGTACATGTCATAGATGAGAAGAGGCATTGCTAACAGTCCAGCAATGTTTTGGCTATTAAATCATATCTAGTTTAACCTCTTGGTCCAAGCACGCCCAGTTAGAGGAGATTTCTCCGGGCCTTGTTTATAATACTATTTCCAACCAACAGTCTTCCAATATTGCCAATGAACGCTCTTCTGCCTCAATAAAGAAATAGTAAGTAACAATTCTGTTATAACCTGAGTCCTCTTATGAAGGCTTCAAAGCACATATAGATGATGCACTGCAAAACTTGACTGTCATCACACACCTTCTTGATACTAGGAATTTTTAGCAGTTTCTCTTATGCATGGATTTATCTCCTGTATGTTATTAACATTTCATATCCTTACAGAAGGATTGCCAGTGTTCCTGTTCCGTAGATCTTCTGTTTACTTGAAAGTATAGTCAGCTGTATTATTTGAGGGAGTAAGGGACTGGGACATTGTGTAACGGCAGGTTATTCACATTCTACTGAGTTGGGCTTCAGCCAACTCAGAAGCCTCTACCCAAGCTCACTGCTCCAGGAGGTTTTATTTGCAGAGGCACGAAGGCATGACTTGGGGCACATCCAGGAAGGCTGGCACTGAATTGAGGCCAACGAATTGTTGAACCAGGGCAAGCTTTGTGGAGAGGCCGACTGTCCATCTCCCCACCGTTCTCCCCTCAATGCCTGGCTCTGGGAACACAGCCCAGACCCACCCGAGCAGGCTCTGCTTGGCTGGGAAAACACGCGGCCTGCTTCTGGCCCTCAGTTGGATCTGAAAACCACTTAACCATATTTGTATTGCGGTGCACCTGCCAGACCCAGACTGATCAGTGAGCCAATACAAAAATAACCTGGCTGGCTGTGTCCGTGGCATTGCTCACACGAGAGGGATCATGCGCCTATGGAAAACAGTGCACTACCTATCACGATTCATTATACAGTTTGCTTATCCTCAAAGCAATACTGAGTTTGGAGCACTAAAAGAAACCAATCTAAACATTCTTAGATCCTGATTACAAACATAACAGTGAACTTTATTCATTTGTCTGAAACAGAGGTGCACCAGAACATAACATAGCTCTTTTCTATTTTCATTAGCATTTAAGAAAAGCACAGAAAGATGCTCTGATCTGTCTCAGTTAACATCAGCAGTGTTTCCCCTTCTGTGTTGATCAAGCACTTCTAAGCGATGGCTAATAGTTGACCAACAAAAGGTAATTGATTTTTCTGACATTTATTTGCCTACACCAAATAACCTCAATTGCTTGAAATAAGTTAATCAGTATGCTAAAAAACAAGCTCTGACTTCTGGTATTTGAAAGCTTGAATGGCTGCCGCTCAACCTTATAAAGCTGGAAAAAAGCTAGAAATTTAAGTATTCTGCATGGAGAAAAAGATAAGAGTGACTGCCCAGCACAGAGGCAGAGATAGAGAATTCAATCACAACATTATAATCAATGGCTACAGTAAGAAATATGTAGTTGTTAGTTCAGTAGCCTCTCACATCTTCGTTAACATAGCAGTTTTTAATTTGCTGTAGCTATAGTTTATGGGATGCTTTTTACACATTAAAAATGAGACAACTTTAAAGAATCAAACTATTGAGATATTTGGACAATTTACTACACAGTGCAATTGTTATACAGTGGCAATGCCCTGCAACACTTGACTATCGCTTCTCAGATAGTCTGCACTCATCTTCCACATACTACACACCTTCATTCTAGCAGAGTTATGAAATAACCCTGCTTGCTCTTCAGAAATGTCTTCTTCAGGGCATTCAAGTGCATCCAGAATAGAAATGAGCTCAGATGATTTAAACAGTTAAAATAATGGCAAATGGACTGGCTTTGCCAGGGAGACATACAAAGCATTGGAAAACCACAGCATTGCAACCTTATTACATTATTGGTTGTTTCTTGTCTAATTTCCAAGCCTTGTAAAAATGCCTGCAGATATCACAAGAGAATCACTTTTACAAATGATTTTTGTTTTATACAGGAAATTAGGCTAAGAGCACTGAAAGCCATGAACCAAACTCACCTTCAAAAACTTGCTCAGAATGACAGGTAACAGCATAGATGGCATCCATTTTTAGAAGGTCCAGATGGAGAGCTTCCCCTTAGCTCGAGTGTAACTGGAATTTATGCACAATTTGGATACCAAATTCCAGTGCCACTGATTTGCTTTTTGTGCATGCTGTTTAGTTTCAGATCCATCATTCTTTGGAGATGGCTGTAAGCCACATTATTTATATAGCCAACCAGAGCAGCCTCAAAACTTGTTTTTTCCCAGGTTGTTATTTCTGTGTCTCCCAATGATTTTTAGCAAAAATCTGTTTGCATTTACACAGACTATGTGAACCTCTCTCTCTCAACATGCATAGGCTTTTCAGCTATATTTCACTGATGAATTAGAAGGTTTTTCTACTTCGCAAGCAGCTAAAGTGTCTTCACCTATCAGTCAATAAACAACATGGAATTGTCATGCTATTGATAATTCTGGACTGTTGGGGATCCTCTTGCAGTAGGCTGGGAACTTGATCAGTACAATACAGGTACAAGAGTTAATTGTTAATGCTTTTTTGTCATAGATTTTTTTCATAGACTCCAAGAAGCAACTAGTTAATGACCAGGCTATAAGGGCATAGTGTTTCAGTTTGAAAATGTTCATTAGAAGCTTGTAGTTTAGAAAATATTGGACAAAACTCAGCAACTTACTCAGTATTTAGTCTAAGCAACTTCATAACCAAGAGTAATTCCGCTGAAACTGTGCATGCTTTTACAGACAGGAACGCTGGAATGCTCTGAATAGCAGAGCTGCAACTGAATTTCTTACTACATAGGCTCTGATAAGTTAAAGTATGAACAATTGGAGCAGAATCCTTCAGTTACCTGAAATAAAATAAATTCTTGATCCTTTGTCAGAGAAAGATGAGACTGGTCAGTAACTCACAGGACCACCCTCCTCTTGGACCCTTTGGTCTTTTTTTGTTTAGATAATCGGAAGCCCCAGAATGACCATTACTCAGTGTTTGTAGAGTAAAAATACACATGAATTTATGTAATTGCAGGGAGGTTGTTATCCTTCAATGGAACCTTCGAATCAACAATTCTAAACACACTAGCATTTGCAAAGTTGTAGGGATTAATTCACAGGGCTGTGAATTGATTTATTCCTTATGATTTGGCTATATTGATTATTCTGATGCCTTCTTGACTGGCTTAACTTTGGATGTCATTTTTAGGTTATATGCTTACCATATTCCTCACTGTAATTTAATCAGATGAGAAGAATCAATTCTCTCTGCCATGCAACTGAACTTTCAGATATGGTTTCACTTACCTTATATGAGGTAGTTTAGCTTTTCCCCCTGCAGTCGCTTTCAATGAATGTGTATTGTGAATAGGAACAGTACTTTAATTTTACTAATTTTAATAGCGAGGGTCATGGGCAAATCTCACTCAATCACAGAAGGGATATGTTTGCTAACTTACAGTATCTTTCCCATTTAGACAAGCTTCTCAGATTCTTTTTGGAATGAAATACCTGCAAATTGAGTCGATTTTCTCATCCTTATGCTGTTTGTATAATTTCCTTCCTCCAGCAGTAGAGGGCAGAAGGACTTACCTGCACAGGTCTGCCTGCCAGGCCAGCTACCAGAGCTGCCCAGCAGCGGTGGGCAAGAAGGGAACTGCCAGAGGAAGCTTTGCTAGGCTGGGAGGGGGCATCAATCACTAGGAAAAGGATGGATCTGCTGACAGCAGTTTCCTTTTTGTCTCTTTGTGCTTGCCTACCCTAACAGCAAGCATGCTCTGTTAAAGGCTAGTTACACACACAAAGTCATCAATGTCAGCACAAGCCTTCCTTTCATGAGCGTTGGCAGAGGTAGAGGATGCTAGTGAAGGGCCCAGATATGAGTCATGAGCGTCCGTAGCCCCCAGTCTCCTGCAGGGACCTTCTGCAAGAGGCAATGCATTCGTACAACCAGGCCACTGCACAAGCAGTTGAATCACAGAGAGGAAGAATCTTTGTAAAATAGCCCCAAGATTGTTTTTACAACAGGGTCCATATTTTCAGAGGCTATAGGCTCTCATGAATGGGCACATAATCTTGTAAACTACACTGTAGCTGCAGATGCAGCTCCATTCAGGGTAAATGTAAGTCTTTAAAAGCTCTAAATGTCTTAAAGACCATCTCTCACTTTTTCCAACGTCCCAATCACAGGTTTTAAACATTTATTTTATGACATATTTGAAATGTTACACTTTTCTGTAAAATGATTTATTAGGTATTCAATAGAGATTATGAAGCCTGTGCAAAGAAGTGCAGCATAGAGTGCTTTCATTTTATGTGAAATTTCCATAGACTGTTTCCTGCTTAAGTGATTAGTTACTATATAAGCGACCCTTTTTCTTTACTTGAGAAAGAGAAATTAAATAGAAACTAAAGGTCAGAAGTTATGCACTGGCATACATTACTGTTCTTGACTGTGAATAATTCAATTAATTCTTCTCACTGCTCACTACATTCTCCATTTATAGAGCTTCTTTGAGGTGACACCTCCTCTGACTATATCACAACATAATCCCAAAGGTATGAGCAATTTTTATATGATGCTCAATAAATAACATTGATCCTGTACGATTAAGCTCTACATTTGTTTCAAAGCAGCTTTGAAACTATGGAAGAGGAAACAGAACAGAGTCCATTGTCTTCTATTAATAGCCTCCTATTTCTCTTCTCTTTTATAATGTAAGTCTACTTTGCTGTAACTCTAGAGGTTTATGTAGTTCCCTGCATAATCATTATGGAAATAAGCACTTTGCTGTTTGTTTTAAGAGAGGTAGAGTACAAAGGCAGTTACAGAAAGGTAGTGATGTATTACAAGACTTCTTACCTAGCACAATACCATGTAATATTAAAAAACTGGTTGTAGTGATTCCAGATTTTATCTTATTCCCAAACATTGTCACTTACAGCTTCTGTTCTTATAAACGTCTCTGTGCTGACAACCTTTGTACTGATCTAGAGTGGACTGACAGCAGTAGAGGGTGTACGTATGTCGACAGAGAGGCCTGAGTGTCTGTAGCCTAGAACACATCATCTTCACATCAGCAAAACTACTTCAAATGCATTCACAGCCATCATAGACATAATTACAACACAATATCATAATTTACTTGGGGCTTCTTTATAGGCAGTGTTATATTATTCTGATCAATGCAGGGAAATATTTCAATAACTTGCAATGCATACATTTTTTTATTGCTAACATTAAACTAATTTACTATTTTCACAAGCTATCTGGTGCTAATTACAGACACTTGGAATTATGCTAAGCAGGAGTTACTCCTTTTTAAGCATCTAGATTGATAGTCAAAAACAAAAATTCTGCTGTGATCGTACAATGGTACCGTTCTTATTTTTTGCTTTGGAAAAACTGTACAACTCCTAATGCCTCTGCTTTGGTACACTTCTTGTTATCACAAATCCATACCTACATAATTCTTAACAAAAACCAATTCCATTTTAAATGGTATGCCTCTCATCCTCAAACACACCTTCTTCTGTTTCCTTTACGACCTTAGTCTGCACTTGGTTATAAGTCTGCACATTCTGCACTCAACTTGCTACACGAAAGGTCTGAAGTCAATAAGTGCTGGGGGGACTCATTAGGATCAATGGCAGCTCTAATGCTTTTTAACTGGAGGAATCTCCCCTTACCTTTAAAGACAGCAGTGTAGGCACTGGTATTTATGGTGCTTATTCAAATTTCATTCTCGTTCATTCTTCCCACCCCTGTTGTGCAGAGCCGAGCTTGGTGCTGGCAGGTCTGCTGGCTGAACATGTAGCACAGCAGGGAATGAGACTGATTCTGCTGAGAGTTATAAACTTCCGTCAGGACAGGCCCCACTGTCACCAACAGCAGAGCCAGCCCCACCTAAACCTAACCCCAGGCTGCAACTAATGCCTTGCACACCCTGATATCCACGCCTAAGGACTGCATAGGGGACAACTGTCATAGCTGGCCGTCCTTTGCTTTGGCAAGGTTCCTGAGCCCCGTTCCCACCAGGTGTCTTGGGTTTCTTATTCTCAGAGTCCTACCTTTAAACTTAACCTTAACCCTTAGGCAAGTCTGAGGGCAGGAGCTCAGCCACATGCCCTGATTAACTAATTCCACAGGGTGGATTCCACCAGCAGCCCCCAAGTCACTTCACCCTCCCCCATAAACCACACTCTTAGTACATGAGTAAACTACAGTTTTCTCTTTCTTGGAACAGTAACAGATACTGAGATGTCTCCATCTGTAGGAGTCCCGGCACCAAACCAAAATCCTGGTTGCATAGTTTCACTTTTCCCTACCCCAGTTAACCAAACTGCTGTTAATCATGTTAAGCAGTCCTGCCCTAAGAGTCTGCTCACAAATATTCAGATGATTGTTAACTGCACATGTTAACTGCAAACCATCCTGACAATCCATGCTGTCATGGCAGGCGACAGCAACAGAGACAGATACAGTCACAGTCCTCAAGGCAGAGCCTGGGAATTAGGATTTCAGAATACACGGTGATGCGAAGTTGCTGTATGTTTCAGATGAACTATCAAGGCACAATAACTGCTAGTTCACCTTGGCTGATGTTCTAGATGTTGTGAGTTGCCACAGGAAAAGCTGGAGGAAGACTGGCTGTGAGCCAACTGAACACAGCTAAAAGGTATAACCATTCGTATAGTACAGCAATGAGAAAGACAATATCCCCTGCCATACAGTTTGTTAACTAGAGCAAATGGTGTCCTCAGGATGATGCCACTCAGTCAACATATGTTGCTACATGAGATGCTGACCTCTAAAATCTAGAGGAAAAATTAAATCTGTTGTAAGCTTCCTATTTCCACTAGATTATGTCTTTATTCTACATGAAAAATAAACAGAGCTGGAACAAAATGCTGTATTACTACCTATTTATGATTTGCAACCACCTCTTAATGAGTTGACTGTGCTTTTTCTTGTACCTGCCATCCTTACCCTGTGCTACAGAGCATGTGAATGTGTTTTTACCAGCAGATAATCTTCAGGAGCTGCTTTTGCTCGGTTTGTCAAAGGTAATGCTTTGTACACCTCTGCTGGGAATGCTGAGCTGGCTGCTGAATACAGAGCTAAGAGGTCTAGCTATTGGCTTCCTTCCTTTTAATTATCATCACACATGTAAAGGAGACCATTTTATCTTTCAGAGCACAAGGGTCATATAAATAGTCTTTAGTAGAGAAAAGAGCTGGACAGTTTCATGGTTATAATTTAGAATATATTTCCATTTCAGTTATTTAGTCTTGAAGCCAAATGAAGCAGAGAAATGTGAATTTTTATGATCTTATCTCTTCCAAAAATATTGTTTTGATCTTACTCAAATCCTCCATCTTGATAAGCCAGAAACATTTTGTTAAGACTAGCTTTTTTATAAAAGTGAAATGAAACATTCCAGCAATTTCCCAAACACAATTTGGAAGAAATAGGGCCACACATTTCATTTTTTTTTTCCCTGAAAAATATAATCCACCAAAAAAGTGGAATTAAAAGTTTTAAAGTTCACCTACAGCGCAAGTCTTTTCGTTTAAACACAAACTATCAGAGTGTTTGAACATAACCATGATTTATTCTTTTTTGAGCTTATATTAATTTGATGAATTTCACAATGTAGATGTAATATAGATTTTTCTAAGTCACTTGACTGAGCATATCATCACAGTCTGATTAAAAGATTAGCACCATGCTGTATCAGTAGAACACATTTTAAAAGGATTAAGAACTGACTACTGGACAGACCTCAAAACGGAGCAAGTTACTATTCACAGAAGTAAGTGGGGTTCTTAACCCATGGAACTGCAAAATGGAGCTAAGTCTCATGGTCAAAGACCTGCACACAATTTTTGTTGCTCTGCACTTTGAAACAGAAAAACTTGGAATGATATGTAAGTATATTTGCTTCTAGTTCTCATTAAAAGCAGCCAGCCAGATCTTAATATGAAGACGCTATCTGCAAGAAACATCAGGAAGATGATTCTGTTTCAATGTGTACTGCTGTACTTGTTTAGAAGTGAGGGAGAACACCACCACCTCATGAAAATGAGCCTTTACAAGAGTAGAAATTATCTGAGTGGTCCCAACATTCCAGCAACAACTACCTTTACTACGTCAGCTTCAGATAGACCTATTTTAATAAAACACCCAGTCTCATGCCACTGTCATCTCCAGAGCTCTCCAAGCACCTACCTGAAAACGAGCTGAGAGGTTCAGAAACAATTCCCAGTTTGGTTCCGCTACCACTTTAGAACATGCAGGACTATGAGCACAACAATAGCTGTGCAAGCTGCTCCCGTTGACACTGCTAGCAAACAGGGGATGATAACCTGACCAAACATTCACAAGTCAACGAGCTCCCTGCTCCCACTCTGGAGGGGTGCTGTACAAGACAGATGTTTTTAAATGATTGATGCATGGATCCCAGCAAAACTTTGAAATACCATCATACTGGTCATGTCTTACAACGTGGTGGTACTGTCCCAGCCAAAAGACAAATGTAGGTCTTAAAATGTCTCTTCATTAGTTTTCAGAGCATTGGGGTAAGAAACCCTAAAGCAGTCATGCCTACGAATTTTGATTTTTAAGAGCTTGGATTAAAGCAGGCTCAAAGGGAAGGGTTAAGAGAGATGGAGCAGCAGTCTTGGCAACCTTCTCCTTGTCTCAGCTGAGCTTCAGTAAGGGAGGAGGGATCTACAGCACATGCTTAGTGGCACCCTGAAATACTGGGATCTTTTTGCTGTGTGTTTAACATTTATCTTTAAGTCCTCTTCATTTGATTCCATGAACCACTTTCAAGCAAGTAGCTTGCAGTTTGGGAAGGCAACTTAAAGTTTCTGGTGCTTAACTGAGGCACTTGGGAAGAAAATTGCTCTGGGGGAGGGGGGAAGAACTCTGCTTCCTTTGACTCCAAAACAAAGAACAACTTCCTTTCCTTTCTTTTAAGCAGGGTGGGGACATGGGATCACCATTCCCACAAAAGCAGGTGTGTTGGCCAGTGACATGAAAACTCACTGCTGGAAGAAGACACCGGCGAGGCACTTGGGGAACAGCAAGAGCATTTGGCTTTTCCAGCAGCTGGAAGCAAGGAAATTGCCACAACCTGGATTCTCTCTCCACCACATTCCCTCTCTTTCCAAAGGGAGAAAGGAAGATAGGCCTATAGTCAACACTACATTTCCTACCTCCCTTTTGAGAGAAAGATGATCAAATAGAGTACATTACACTTCATGCCATTAGAGTATCTTTGCTTGGGAAGGTTTGAAATTTAGAGAAAAGAACTGGCTACTTAATGAAAAACAGCTAATCACCAGGTGTTACCACCACCAAAAATGATTTGATTTGCCTTTTGGCAAGCACAGGTTTTCCCATCCTGATGAAATTTATCAAAATGAATGTGAATCTGCTTCTGTCTTCTCTATATGCACATACAGTCAGGTAAACACACATGCACTATAGCAACATGGCAATCCACCTCGGGAAGTGCCTTTTTGATACTATTTTTCCCCCCCTTCATTACTCTTCCCATTTCTGCAACACAATGTCACTTTCTAAGCACACCTCTGCCAAACCAGCACAAATTCTTTGGCTTCTCATCCTCCCAGCCAAGTCTGATTTATCTTAGCCCCAGTTAGCAAACCTGAATTATAAACATTTTCTCTCTGCCACAAGGAATGGTAGGATTTGCAGCTGCTGTTGATCAGGGGTGGAGGAGAGAAAATAAAAAAAACCACTGTAACTGAAGAAATGAATCCTGTATCTCACGGAGGCAAAATCATATGACCAAATCTCCTATAAAGTAACAAAATATTTAGTCTCTTGACACATCTGAAAAGTGGCCTACGTTTGATCATGCAGTGGTCTAATGAATCAATCAAAATCAACCTTTCAGCCCAGGCAGCGGAGAGCATAATAAACAAAACTGCAAAACAGAACTGTTCTATTGATTTTCACTAATCTAATCTCCCCCTTAGCACGAGCCAATCATTAGATCCTTACCCCCCCAACTCCTGCCCAGCAGCAATGACAGCTGAGACTGTCGCTGTGTTGACAACATTGTCATTAAACAATGCCATCCATTATCAAAATACACTTGTCAAAAAATGTGACCACCACTGCTTGCTACTCAAGGACTGTATAACCATAACCTGAATGTCCTTCTAATACTGCTAGAAAATCAGTAAACAGAAGCTCTGCCTTAGACAAGGAGATACAGATTAACTTGATTTTTTTTTTTTTTTGGTACCACTGAATATACTGTAGCTTTAATTGTGTTCATTTGTTATATTTTAGCTCTACAGAAAACTGCTAGAGAGTGGTTTGTAAATCCCATCGTAACGAAAGACAGACAACTGATTCAGCCTGCAATGCAGGAATATGCAACAGAAAATCACTTAATCCCCATGCGGTTTAGTTCTACCCCACTGACTGTGATAAAGGTGTAGACACAGGAAAGCAGATTTAGCGCAAATATCAAAAGCAAGGCTCAAATCCTAGGTCCCAGTTGGCCTCTTAGTGTACTTCTGAAATTCAAGGGCTGGGATAAGAAGGCTGCTTCAAACAGTCAAGAATTTCCTTCCATATAAACTAGCTCTTTATTACACTGGGAAAATAGTGGCCACGGCATTACTCATAACAAGCTCCCCACCCTAAGGGATGTAAATGCAAAAAGAAGGGCAAGAGACAGACAATATAGTCACCATCACGAACCTTAAGTTTTAAAGTGTGCCGACAGCTGCACTACCCTTTAACTAATGCTCTCATCCACAAAAAATATAGGTTACTCTGCATATTTTCTTCTTCTCCCCAAACAGGAAAACTCTTTGGCTCTCCTTTACCTTCTACAGGATCTTCTCTCATCATTATCAGGACCATAAATACATTAACTTCCTTGTTTAGTTGCCTAATGCTGGGTGATGTGGAAACACTTATGTGTCATTCCGTAAAAAGGGACAAGAGAAAAACCCGAGCATCCTCCAGGAACACAGCTGAAGAAAAGAGAAGCTCTTAGGCAAAAAGAAAAAGTTAAATGAAAGAAAAAAACCAAACAAACAAAAAAACCAAACACAAAACTAAGCTACAACAAAAAAAAAAAAAAGTCAGTTCCACCATTTGAACTCTGGTTGCCTTGCATGAAAAATCTACTCTGACCATTTGGTCTTGGATGAGATGTTATGTGTTGCATACATAACTAAAACCTACCATTTTTTATTATGTAGAACAAGTGTCTAGATTTTTACCAGCAATGAAAAAATAACATGCCATTTGCTTTGGAATGCTAGTAAAATTTCGTGATTGAATGCAAAGGTGTTTTATGGAAGCTTCCTTTCCTTATCATTATCTGTCATTTTCAGTCAAAACAGAGCTAATATTGGACATCTAGGAGAAGGGCTGCTTTAGCACGATTTGCTTCATGAGCAGAATATGGCAAATAACAGAGAATACTGTTAGTTTTCCCCCTTTGTGGTCAGAAATAAAAAGCGTAATTAATACATTTTAAAGGGCTAATGAGTCCCAAACAGCAAAATCTTAATATTTCAGAGACTTTTATGTGCCGTAATTATCTAATTACTGTTAAGTGGTGGAGTGGAATGAGGGAGTACTGAAGGGGTAGGAGGACATGCGTAGTGCTGCACATTTGGTACTCATCCTGACACTACTGGGTGTAATATACTACTTGCTCAGGAATATCAACAACTTACTTGCAAAGTTTTTTGTTTGAGTTTGCATGTTTTCATCTGTGGCTTAAAAACTATGCCTGATTCTTCATGCTCTGTGCACGCTAAGTCAGGAAAGTTGACTGGCTTTCCCTCACACTCATGAGACCTAGAGGAATCCATAGAACCTACATTTTTACTACATTTTCTACACAGTTAAACATCTTCTCTCTAAAAGAGTGGCACACTACAACCCTGAAGTTGGGTTCATAGCAACTAGTTTTTTTGCATCCTGAGTCACAGCCATGTAGCAAAAGGCCATCTTTAACATAATTAGCCAAAATGGACTATCTGATGCCATCCTGAAGGCCTAATCATTATAAAAATAGGAATTTTGGCAGTCACTGGTGCCACTTGGTGTCTTTGTAAACATGAGTTTAAGTATCTCTAGGACACTGCTGAACAGAAGTCATCATCACCTCCACAGTGAGGATTAGAGCAGTTCTGTGCCTCAAGGATTAATCCCTTTGAAAGCAGTTTAATGCAGATGAGATGATCAGAAAAGGATCAGTTATGCACAAGAATAAAGTATTTGATACACAGTTTTGTGCCAGAACACTTTGTACAGGTATGACTATTAAAATCTGATCTAAGCCCCATTCAACATGAAGAGAAAAGTTACGTGTTTAGCTGATTTTTATCCTGACCTGACACAACTTGAAATGAGTGACTATATGATGCAGAGGACTGTGGAATCAGGCTTTTTCCCCCAGAAGTGAAACACCAAAGAGTAACGCACAATGCTAGACAACTGGAATACCTGCATAATATCTTGATCTTTGGTCAAACACTTTCCTTCTCTGAGAAAACTGAATGTGAAAATTTTCAAATTTCTGGTGCATTAGAAAAACAAATGGAAGTATCACTATCTGGCATGCATCATTAGCTGCTCATCCGGGTAGGCAGGGCACAAACTGAGCCTAACAGTCCTCCTTTGTCTTCTAAAACACAGTCCAGGGTCCTAAACACATTACTTACTGCCCAGAAACCTATGTTTCATTAAACAGCCACTTTGGTTATTAACACCTGCTGTACTGACAGTTATGTTGTGACACTGTGAAGTACACAGCAAAATCACTGACATTAGAAGATGAACAGATGCATGAGAGTTTGAAGAAGAACCTGTATCTGCTGAATCACGGAAGGACAGACACCTCATTGCTGCCTGCTCCTCACATCTCTAATAACTGAGCCAGTAAAGTGTTGGCTATGAGAGGCTGGTTAAGCCGGCACGTGCACTGGCTCTCTCAAAACCAGGTACCTCCACTCAATAAGCAGAACACTGTCAAAGGTGAACAGAGGCCTTTTTTATAAGACAGCAAGGTGTCCTTTGGCATGGGGAAACTTAATAAAGAGAGCGTGACCTTAAAGAAATGAGAAGGGTGATCTGAATACAGAAAAAAATACTGATATTTGCATAGATCTCACGCATATGTTTAGCAACCCACTATAGTTGTGAGAGTAGCCACTGCTTTTATTCTGTTCAATTTCCCAGCAAAGCTGGAATTAAGTGACATTTGGAAGATCATTTCCACACAATTACAAAAACATTAAAAATTTGTATTTGATAGCCTAATTTGCCATCAAAATTTTTTTTTAATTTACAAAGAAAGCTGTTGTAGTTGCCAAATTCTTAGCAAATAGATTGATTTTTAAGGAATATGAGGAGTTTAATGAAGGTAATTGGTAGAAGCTTAAAGAGCAAGGAAAGTAATACACGTCAGCAGTATGAGGTGGTGCATTTTATTGTCTTGTGTTTTACTCTAAAGCAAGATGCTTGTACTGAGGCAGAAGAGGCCTCGTGAACTTTCAAACTACAGATATTTCTTGGTAATGTATGAAAATCATGAGGATTTGCCATCAAGTTGTCTCCCTACTAGGGCTCAAAATAGCTGCATAATACTAGACCACACAACTATTGTCTTCACTTTCTGTGTACTAGATTAATTTTCCTGATCACTTCTGCCTCTGAAAGCTTCTGTATATGCCTAAAGACTGTTAAAACAACTTCTTAAATACTGAGATTGCAAGACTAATTCAAGCTCAAACTCTTTATTTTGTACCAAAAAAAAGCAGCAGGGAAAAAAAGGCACATGACAGCACAAAAATCTGTGTCAGCCATTAGTAGTGTATTTTGGACATTTTGCTTTTTATCATTCTTGCTCTCACTATATTGCTGTTACTGCACTATTTCATGCCATATGTCTCAAACAAAATACTACACTCAAAATAGTTACTCTCATTTTGTTTTGTAACGTTTTCCCCAAAATTTTCTATTACAGGCTGGCTGCACTTCCTGAGAAAGAGAAAATCCCACATGCAACTGGGACAGAGAAAGCTAAGCAAAGTGTGATAGGTCTGGAGTCTCAGCAGTGCTTATCTGAACTTCGAAATGTGAGACAGACTCAAATTGTCCGTACCCTTTGGACTCCAAGGCTGACTAAACAACTCCAAGTCTTCCACAACCAGTAGAGGCATATAGACATTAGTAGACACCAGTAGAGGCATGTAGACACCAGTAGAACCGGTAGACATTTTAGCATGTCTAACAGCACAAAGCTAGCAGAAACATTTGTTTACTCAGCTATGGACTCTTTTAATGGAGAGTAGGAATATCAAGTGACTATTTGGGGATTTTTCTCAGCAAAAAACATTTAAAAAGCCATCCAATGTTATTTAGAAGCAACAACTATACAAGTAGTTTGGGTAACACTTAAACTCATGTTCTCAACTTTTGCTATCAGTCTTGCACCCTTATAGCCTAGCATTCTATAGTGAAGAGCACAGGCATAAAATTGAAATCTGTACAGAGCTAAATGATTACACTTTATCTATGTCTTTTGAAAGGCTCAACCTGAATTTTTCAACAAATTGGACACTTGTTCTCATTCTATGCACCAGCCTAAACAAATCTGAGAATTTCATGCTCTTTTCACTCTTTTTTTTCCTATCTAGAAGTTGACATCAGATTTATGACCATAGTTCTTAAGCATCTATGATTAATTTTGTGACCAGCACTATAGGACGATCAACAGCACATTCTCTTAATTTTAGATCTGATTATCTAGCAACCATCATTTTCTCCTGAAGTGTTATCTACAAAGAAGTTTAAAGCAGGAATTAATATGGTCTTAAATTAATTTCCCTCACCAACCAGATGGCCAAGTTACTGGCACTGAAAGAGCAAGGAAGGAAAAGTCCTTGTACCAGATTCAAAAGACTACAGCATATAGCATCCCTCATTTATTTTTTAATTCTTAGTGGAACCCAGAATATTAAAACATGTGTGGAGAAAGTTCACTTAAAATTACAATACTTTTTCTGCTCTTTTCCAAATTGCAATAAAATATTCATTTTCAAAATTAGCTGTTTTCTACAGAGTGAATAATAGAACAAACCTACAGATTTTTTCCAATGTAATTTTTAAGTAGACTACTAATGGAAAAGGTAATGTAAATATCACTCCAGTACCTCTTTCTTTCCGATGTTTAAGTGAGAAATGAGGATTTTTGATGTATTTCTTGACACCCTTCCAGCCCTGTGTAGCCCAGTCAAACCCACAACTGAGCCTTCCAGTTAAGACTAACACAGATGCAGAATCTTTCATGGGTAGCTGTGCAAGAATACAGCTTATGTAAAAGTACAATATTAAAAACATCAATTACAAATACTACCTGCAACTTTATATTTTCCATTTAATGGCTTTAAAGTCACCAGTATTTGTTTTAATCTCTCTGATTTTCCAGCATGTTAAAGCACAGCAACACAAAGGGATTCTAACTAATTTTACTCATTTACAATAGCACTGTCTGAATTTAAGTGAATAGACAAATCCAGATTAGAATAAGGTAGCCTCCTCTTGCTACCTTTTCTTCTTGGTTCTTAACCATTTTGCTCTTTCTGACTCTGACCAAATCTTACAAAGATTTATGGTGGCCTGCTGCTCAACGGCTGGTATAATGTAACTGCTCTGACAATTAGAGTTGTCGCTTCTCAGTGTAAAGGAAAAACACTTTCTGTCTCAGTTTCTGCATCCTTAATTCTCAATAATATCCCTCAGTGTACTGGGAGGTTTGATTAACATGTAAAGCTTTTTGAATTTTTTTACTGAAGGCAGCAGTGCAGAGTAGCGTTTTCCAAATTGCACTGCAGGTAGAAGCTCATAAGATTCGCTATAAAGCTACCTGATCATCAAAAGGAACAGCTCCCATTGGCTTCAGTGGATTTAGTTGTAGCCCTGAATGAGCACAATCTCCTTTATTGACATCCATTGTTCATGGTATCATTGTTTTTCTCTCTGGCTAGTGATTTTCTCCAGTTCTTCTTTTCTGATACGCCCCATAGTAAGAACATTTTCACAGAGATAAAAGATATTAACTTCCCAAATAAAAACAAAGGAAGTAATAATTCATGACCGTAATTTCTGAGCAAATCTTTCATGACTATGAGGTTATTTGCATTTGGATTAATCTCCAAAAGCTCAGCTGAACCTTCCTGCGCTTACAAAGCTGCATACAATTTTCACATTATGAAATAGGCTACAGCACTATACCTTTCACTTTGGGGTTTTTCCTATTCAGACACAGTAGATATTGCTCAAATTTTGCAAAGTGAAGAAGTTCATCTGAGTGTTTCAAGGATCTATACAATTATATTCAGCGCAGTTAAATGTTTCCCCTCAAATATCCCCGGGGAGATCAGCTAAAACCATCACTGATACTCAGAAGCTTTCAGTTTCTTCAGTGCCAACATTGCTTTACTTGGATTTACTATTGATTCAACTACTGAGAGTGAGGACAGAGACATGGATTGAAAACCACCTGAAATGCTGGGTTCAAAGTGTAGTGAGCAGCCACACAAATTCCAGCTGAAGACCATGAAGGTGAAGGGATCAGAGCATCTGACATATGAGGGGTAGCTGAGAAATCTGGGACCAATCAGGCTGGAGAAGATAAGGCTCAGTGGAGATCTCAATAATGTGTATAAAATACCTGAGAGAGTAAAGATGACTAAGCCAGACTCTTCTTAGTGGTATCCAATAACAGACACACACACAAAAAAAAGCAATGGGCACACATAGAAATACAAGACATACCATTCAAACAATAAGAAAAGACTTCTTAGTTATTCACAGAGGTTGTGGAGTCTCCATCCTTGGGGATGTGCAAAACCCAACCAGACACAGTCCTGAACAATCTGCTCTAGCTGACCATGCTTGAGCAGGAGGTTGAACTAGACCATCCCCACAGGTCCCTGCCCACCTCTAACATTCTGTGAAGCTATGAGACAATTTGTTTTAGTGTTAATCACATGAGATTAATAAACACAGTAATTCCTTTTGTTGTAACAAATGTGTTTAATTTACAAGCTTGAGATTAAAACTACCTGTATTTTAATTTCTAAATCATACCTTTCTTTGCAAAATAGAAGGAACTGAAGAGTAAAATGTCCGTACAGTAAAGTATACGTACATCCACACATCTGCTAGAGATTTTGCTACTGAATTTTACCGTGACTTGGCATTGCCTAGTTAAAGGCAAAATGAATTCACTATATATTAATATATATATGAATGCCAAAGAATAAGGAGAAAAAAACCCAAAAAATACAAAAATGTTTTCATCTCCCTTCTCTTTGTATTCTTCTCCTGTGAAATTGTTAATCCATACACTCATTTTGTGCTCGTAATTCCATCCCCATCTCTCTCCTCTGCTCTTATCTGTTTTCTTTCCTGAAAAATCTTCATTAGGACCTACCTAGACTGACTGGTGAGAACCAAATCAAGAAACTTTATTTCTGAGCTCTGGCATTCACTTTAGTTGATTGAAATCTTTCAGGTCTAACAAATCCACTTTTATGTCTCAAACTAGCTAGGAAAAAGCCACAAAAGCATCTTTGCACAATAAAAAGAAAAGAGCTAAATGTTACGTCTGACAGGATTTGAAATTAACTTTTTTTAGAAAACCCTCAAAGTAGTTTCACGCAGCCTCCAAGTATCATTGTGTCATATTACTTAGTATGACATGAGTACTTACTAGTAGTTCGTATGAATACATGGCCCAGGAGAGATGGAAGCATTCATTTATTATGCTGGGGAGCTGTAGTTAAACTTCATGCTCTCCATGGCAATAGTCAGTCTTCCACCACAGTAACATTCTTCTGTCACAGACAAAGTAGGCAGCTTTCTATTTTATGGTAAGATTCTCTGTATTGGCAGTAATTTCCTTCTTTGAACAGCAAAGTACTAAGTTGCAAAGGTTCTCGCAGAACTTCATCCTTGGCACACGATCTTTTTAGCAGAAGAACCTCTAAGCTAAATTTGGCTCCTCCAGTCAATCTCCAGTCGGAGCACTGGAAGTTGAGGATATCAAAATAATAAGAGGTAGAAAATTGCCATGATAATATTTAAATTTATGCCTACTTACTTCAAATTCCTGCCTGACCAAGTGCTTCTGTGGAAGAGATTGGAATCTTCGCTCAAATAAGAAATAAATTATTTTTAAAAGGCTAATGCTTTAAAGTTTCAAGCTGAAACAAATAATAGCCACTCAACTGAAAAAAAAAATTATAGCAATCCTGTTTGAAGGTCTTTAAGATAAGTTTTGTCACGCAATAGGAAGAGTTTTGCAGTTTGAAGTAACTCAGAGCTGAGGTATTCACTACCCTTACCAGACCACCCCTCTCTTCCTCCTCTCCCACAGAACAGCTCTTTGGTTGTCTTGTCTTTTCTCTAAGGCACTATTCCACTGTGATAGGGAAAGGAAAAGGAATTCTCCTTTGCCAGGAGAACTGAAACAATGAAGTCATGATCTTCTGCTCAGGCAGCTTTCTGCCAAACTGACAGTGAACTTCACATTGGTCAAGTGGACAGACAGCAGGACAGCAACAAGAGTTTTATTGTAGTTAAGTAAATACAGGTAGGAAAGGTTTATCCTGTTCTCATCTGTGGCAACCAGCAGTATTTACTAACTTTTTTCCCCACTAAGTAGTGTTATTGTAAATAATCTGGTACTTAGACTTGTGCACATAAGACTTTTTCAACCTGTGACTGTCTTTTACTTTACTACTAACTTTTAAAATTCTGGAGTGCCATGATATATCAAAGTTTCTGTCCTGGGCTTCCTATGATTGTACAAGTCTTAGGTTTCTTTTTAAAATTAGAAATGTAGTTGCACAGAAAAGTTTGGAAAAATAGCTTTAAAAATCTCAAAAGACAGTTATGAAAATTACATCATAAGAGAGTTTCTTTAAAATCAACGTTTTCAAGCAGCTCTCAGCATTTTTCATGTTTGGCTTCAACACTATTGCTTAGCTGTACAGCATAAGAAAATGGTGCTTCTCTAGAATCAGCACGATAGTCCATGTTTCAACACACATTTTAATTATTAACTGACATGGTTTGGAAACATAGATCACCTAAGTTTCTCATTTTATTTTTAACAAAAAATAACACATACAAGGTTCTGATATGCCTAATACAAAAATAAAGGCTTAGCCCTATGAAGCAATTACTTCATCAAGTTTTTGACTGTAGCAGCATAAATCTGTTTCTCTCTTTGTGTTACCGTTGAATGTATATACCAACCCATTTAAGATTGCAAGATTCCCTTCTTATCCACTATCGGTTTACAGAACGTGAAGAGAGGACATCTCTAAACTTAGCTGACGTCACGGATAAGGTCATGGCAAAGCGAGGTTCGCTCCCTTCTCCCGGCGCTGTTCGTGGTGCTGACGCGAGATCCCCACAGAGCCACACAGAGTCAAAAGAGGAAGGAAGAAAGAAACACTCGGTTTATTCTTCTGTTAATTGGAAAGAAATATTCGTTTTGCCAATTTTCCATTATAAACAAAAACTAAATGCACTTCCCACTGCACTTTGGAGATCTGTAAATTATTAATACGCTGAACCTACCGCTCACAGTGCTGAGAGAGCAGTGAAAAAAAAAATAGCCGATTAAATCGAATTTTTAAAAAGTCAAATATAATTGCTTTCATGTAGAGAAAGAAAAGCACCATCAGAAATTGAGCCACTTTCCCATGAAATAGGACATGGGCCAAGAGCTAAGGTATGTCTTCTTGTAGTCCAACATTATGTCTACACAGCTAGAGCTTAGGGCACTTTCAAGCTCTCAGGACAGGACAGCCATCCAGCTGTACCAGAGCTCTACATCAGCAGGATCAAACTTCCTTTGCACCCCAGTGTGCTCTTGGGGAAAGACATCCAGGAGTTATAAGCAGTGATCAGAATAATGTGACCTTTAAATACT